>NC_133769.1:49222130-49339402 GCF_003597395.2 Chelonoidis abingdonii | reverse complement strand
TTCTTAAACATGGGACACCAGAACTGCACACAATATTCCAGGTGGGGTCTCACCAGCGCCGTATATAACAGCACTAACACCTCCTTCTCCTTGCTCGAAATACCAACAATCATTAATGCTAGCATTACATTATTTCACTGCTGATCAAAGCATATAAGAAAAAGGAGGATTATATTATGAAGGTCTTTCATATAATCTGCTGAGGGTGACATCTCATTTTGGCACCACAAATGGGTGGCACTATGAGATTAACAAAGCCCAGCAGAGCATCCAAACCCCAGCTAGGTGGAGCCAAGTCACAAGTGCCCAGTGATGATATTTTGCACATCAGCACAATCCTCTGTGAATGGCATCTACAAGTAAGCAGAGCTTAGTTTGTGGGCAAAGCATAGAAGAGTACTACTACCTTTTAAATCCCCTATTCTGCTGTCATCAAACATTAACATAAACCAGTGATGCTCAGATGGCTCTTTAATGTATCTCCTGCAGATCTTTGCAGCATGATATTAGAATACTGTGTGATTTAAATATTAACCAATCTGGATACTTTTATGATGTTATTAACCAATTGTAGAATACTTGGCCAGTCATTCTGCTGAATTAGATAGACAGACACTTGTAAATGCTTGTCTTCAGCAACACGTTTGAGAGCAACCACCACTTATGAGCAACATTTCCCCTGAGAACACTTTCCCCACCATGAATTGTCCACTTAGTAATAGCAACATAGCCACAGCATAGGAGCAGAAAAGGCACAACTGGAAGGTTTCCTCCTCCCTTCCTCAGTACCTGGCTTGCAGGCAGGTGGGGGTGTACGCGCTATTTTGCGGTAAGGAGTATCAGGGACCCACCCATGCACTGAGCTGTCCTCTCCATCTTGGTTACAGGTGGTGGGGTGTTGGTGTGCTGTTTTGCAGTGGAGATTGGGGACCCCCTTCCCAGGACACTGACCAGTCCCCTACTCCCCTCCACTGTCCACGCTAGGAGGACTCCCCCTCCACATTGCAGGCTGTGCATGGTGCCTTCCCCACACATCCATCCCTCACCAAGGTGAGGCATGAAAGCTGCCAGTGGGAGCATCTTCAGCCTGTCTCTGGCAGTTGGGCTCACTAAGCCATTTTGCTGGCTGCAGGCTCCCCAGCCAAACCCAAGATTCTCCTGCCCCATTCCCCCAAACCTTGGGGTTCCCCCATCCTGGAACATGGATGTCCCATCCATTCCAAAACACACTTAATACGCCACAGCCTACCTAACCCCCTCCACCTCTCCATAAGTCATCTGGCATCAGCGTCCTCCACCACAGACCAAACTGGCATTGCTGTCATCCCCCTTATCTATCTGCCCCAGGGTTCTCTGGGGCTGAACTGTTGGTCTGACTGGGGTAACAGGTTCTGTCTCCTTCGCTGTCCGCTCATCTCTCCCCAGCTGGAGGGGGTGCTCTCCCACCTGCTGCAGGAGAACCTGGCCCTGAAGGCTGGGCTGACATGGTGGCAGTCCCAGGGCCAAGGGGAACGTGCTGCACCTGCAACCAGTGAGGGGTAATACCAAGGAACCTCAGCCATCTGCCCACACCAGTACCCCTGGGGGGCAGAGGCGCCTTGCTTACAGGAAGAGGAGGGGACATGGAGCTTTGGTTTGATTGGGCAGGGAGGGGAAGGAGTGAGGTCACGGCTTTTGCTGCTGGCTCTGCAAGGGAAAGGATACTGGGCAGCAATGGGTGCACTGCCTTTGTGTACTATTTTACAGTATTAGAAAAAGCAGGCTGTCTTTGGTCAGACAACACTACCCAGAACAGCACCAGGTGCTTAGGAGCAACATAGCAAAGGGCACCAATATATTGTCATTAATGGGCATCTACAGAGAGAGAGAGAGAGAGAGAGAGTGTGTGTGTGTGTGTGTGGAGAGTAAATGAACCAATGAATTCACACAGTCTCTTATGGGTCTCTTTTGGGTAATTGATCAACCAGTGATTAAGGCATAGGCGCAGACTCTGTGGGTGCTGCGGGCCTGGATGACCCACAGGGAAATATTAGCAGGTGCTCTGCACTCAGCAGCAACCAAGCTCCACCCTCCCTGCCGCCTCCCTGCTCCTCCCGCTCCCTCCCAGCACTTCCCCCCCCCGCCTAACAGCTGTTTGGCGGCTCTTTAGACTCCGGGCGGGACAGGAAGTGGTGGGGACACAGCACGCTCAGGAGAGGAGGCAGAGAAGAGGCAGGGGTGGGGACTTGGAGGAATGGGGTTGGGGACAGGGGTCGAGCCCCCATCAGGCAGAGGGGAAGTCGGCGCCTATGCATTAAGGTATGGGTAGACCTAAATGCCTTGCCACCTCAGGAAGGCAGCTACCACCACCATGCACTTTGTGAAAAACCAGGCCGAAGACAGACAGGCCAAAGAGAAAAGCAGTAAATTGGTAGTGGGTTTGGTTTACAATAAACCTGAGAAATCTTCTGTGGCCATGGAAGAGAGAAATGTGAAAGTAGATGTCTTAAGTTGAGGGCGGTATACCAGTCCCCTGGATCCAGTGAGGAAATGATGGAGGCCAGAGAGACCATGAGGAACCTCAGTTTCTTGAGCAATCTGTTGAGAACATGAAGCTCCAGAACGGGCCAAAGGCCCCCCCTTGTCTTTGAGATTAGGAAATATTGGGAGTAAAAACCAATTCTCTCTCAAGTCTTGAGGAACCTTTTCTAAAGCACTCATCCATAGGAGAGACGGCACCTTCTGGGCGAGGAGTTGCTCGTGAGAAGGGTTCCTGAAGACGGACATGGATGGGAGATAGGAGGGAGGAGTGGACAAAAAGGTATAGCCAACCATCACTGTATTTAGCACCCAGCGATCTGATATTATGCAGGACCACACTGGGATGAAGTGGGCCAGACAGTCCAAAAATAAAAGGGAGGCAGGATCTGAGGTGGGAACTGGTATAGCGCCCTCAGGTGCACCTTCAAATGGCTTGCTGGGACCACCGTAGCACTTATGTGACCGCAGCTGGAGGTTGAGGTGGAAGAAAGCAGTTGACGCTTGTAACCTCTTCCTTTCCTTTTATAAAGGTTATTGTCTCAGACCTGGAGCTGAGAAGTGTGATAGCTGTTGGGACCTAAAGTGCTTCCTCTAAGCAGTGTGTCCCAAACTTGGGACGACGCTTGTGTAGGGAAAGCCCCTGGTGGGCCAGGTCAGTTTGTTTACCTGCTGAGTCTGCAGGTCTGGCTGACTGCGGCTCCCACTGGCCGTGGTTCGCTGCTCCAAGCCAATGGGAACTCCTGGAAACGGTGCAAACCAAGAGATGTACTGGCCACCGCTTCCTGCAACTCCAATTGGCCTGGAGCAGTGAACCGCGGCCAGTGGGAGCTGCGATCGGACGGACCTGCAGCCGCGGCAGGTAAACAAACTGGCCCTGCCCACCAGGGGCTTTCCGTACACAAGCAGCATCCCAAGTTTGGGAAACACTGGTCTAAGCCGATGGAGTATAGGGGCCCAGGGCCCTTGAGTCCTTCAGGCCAAGAAGTCTTGTGTCTGTCTGCTTTGAGAATAATGAGGAGCTTTCAAAAGGGAGGTCCTGAATAGACTGCTGGACCTCATGAGGAAGTCATAGAATCATAGAATATCAGGGTTGAAAGGGATCTCAGGAGGTCATCTAGTCCAAGCCCCTGCTCAAAGCAGGACCAATCCCCAACTAAATCATCCCAGCCAGGGCTCTGTCAAGCCTGATCTTAAAAACATCTAAGGAAGGAGATTCCACCATCTCCGTAGGTAACCCATTCCAGTGCTTCACCACCCTCCTAGTGAAAAAGTTTTTCTTAATATTCAACCTAAACTTCCCCCACTGCAACTTGAGACTATTACTTCTTGTTCTGTCATCTGGTACCACTGAGAACAGTCTAGATCCATCCCTTTTGAAACCCTCTTTCAGGTACTTGAAAGCAACTATCAAATCTCCCCTCATTCTTCTCTTCTGCAGACTAAATAATCCCAGTTTCCTCAGCTTCTCAAGTTGTGTGCTCTAGCCCTCTAATCATTTTTGTTGCCCTTCACTGGACTCTTTCCAATTTTTCCACATCCTTCTTGTAGTGTGGGGCCCAAAACTGGACACAGTACTCCAGATGAGGCCTCACCAATGCCGAAAAGAGGGGAATGATCACTCCCTCGATCTGCTGGCAATGGTTCTGCTTATACAGCCCAAAATGCCGTTAGCCTTCTTGGCAACAAGGACATACTGTTGACTCATATCCAGCTTCTAGTCCACTTTAACCCCTACATCCTTTTCTGCAGAATGGCTAGCATTCAGTCCCTTGTCTGTAGTAGTGCATGGGATTCTTCCATCCTAAGAGCAGGACTCTGCACTCATCTTTGTTGAATCTCATCGGATTTCTTTTGGCCCAATCCTCTAATTTGTCGAGGTCCCTCTGTACTCTATCCCTACCTTCCAGAGTATCTACCACTCCTCCCAGATTAGTGTCATCTGCAAACTTGCTGAGGATGCAATCCATGCCATCCTCCAGATCATTAGTGAACATATTGATCAAAACTGGCCGCAGGACTGACCCTTGGGGCACTCCGCTTGATACCGGCTGCCGACTAGACATGGAATCATTGATCACTAACCATTGAGCCCAATTATGTAGCCAACTTTCTATCCACCTTATAGTCCGTTCATTCAGCCCATATTTCTTTAACTTGCTAGCTAGAATAGGTTGTTGAATAAGTCTTGAGAACTGAAGCCAAGAGCTTTGCCTCATGGTGACAGCACAGGCCACCATCCTGGTTGCTTGCATCCAGTGCCGCCTGGAGTGAGGTCCTGGCCATATTCTGACCCTCATCCAAAAGGGCAGAAAATTCCTGCCTTAAGTCCCAAAACACAGTGTCTTTGAACTTGGCTAAGGAGTCCCACAGACTTAGTTGTATCTCACCAGCATGGCTTGCTAGTTTGAGAGAGTCCAAAAACCACTGAGAAGAAGCCTTACCAAAGCAAGAGAGATTGTTCCAGCAATCGTCATAGGCAAGAAGGAGGAACTGAGAAAGTGTGTGGCCAGGGGGGCACCTTATACCAGCGCATGAGCATGTGGCACCAGAGGGCGCCAGAGCTAGCCCGATGGATACCACTGAGGGAAAAATCTCCGGCAACGATGCACGTGGCGTGTACACACCTACTGTGGAATGGACATGAGCAAGCACTCGAACTTCCTCCTCCTCCTCCTCATCCCTTGGTATGGGTAGGACACTTGTTGAGTTCGGCAGACACTCCCTTGAAACTGGGGAAATGTCCAGAGATCAAGAAATCCTCAGCACTGAGATGTGGTTGCTGCCTAAAGGAGATTCAGGTGTCTTTGCTACTGCCAGATCCTGAGAGAATCGAAACTCTTGCATTACTGAAACAGTGGTTGATAGCGAGGAGGCTACCTGGGCAGAAGTAACTGAGGACGAGGTAGCTTATAGTACCGAATGTTTTGTGCGCTCCAATAACTGACCAGTAGGTGTTGGTTTGGTCTTTCACAGTGCCAAGTGAGAGGCCTCGTAGACTCTTTTGGTACCGGTTTAGAAGAACTGGTCTTCTCCCTGCCACTCTGATCCCAGATGGTACCGATCCTTCCAGAGCTGCAATCCTTAGAATCCTTGGACTTTCTGGTGCCTGAGGAACCTACAGCCTTGTGAGTACCAAGTTGGAGACTGGTAGGTGCCAAAGTGGTTGTCTGAAGCGGAGACTGCCTCTGAGGTAGATTCTCTACTTCGAGGGCTTGAAGCCACTTCCTAGAGTTCTTTTGTGAGGATTCCAGAAATTTCCTCTTCAATGCTGTAGGGGAGTGCTGCACTGAGGAGGCTGAGGCAATTAACTTGCTCAGAGACTGTTGTACGGGGGGTGCCCCTGGCCAGAGTCAGAAGCCGGTCCAAGCAAGACAAAGCTTAAGTTCCCAATTCTTTCTGACTTAAGATTTTAATGCCAGAAAGAAATTACATTTTTGAGCAACATGTGATTCCCTAACGCAGACAGACACACCAGGAGGGCCTGTCACTCACCAGGACTGCCATTGGCATGAATGCCAACACTTGAAACCAGGTGTGCCCTCCCAGCGTTTAAGTTCCCCCGAGGGGAGGAAAAAAACAAAAACAAAACAAAACACATGAAAGGACAACGGTCCTTACACTAAAAACTATATACATATGTATGTGTGTGTGTGCGCGCATGTGTACAAGTTAACACTAACTAATAGATAAGAGAAATACACAGCTGAGGTCAGCTCTACTCGGACACCGTTGAGAAGGAACAGAGAGTGGTTTGCCTGCTTAGCTATATATAGGTACATTGCAGAACACAAGGCTGCATGGGGTGAATGCATGGCTGAACTGGCTCTGCTACCTAAAATCTCCAACGCGAGGCACATGGGATGCATGTGCACCTAGAATGGAGCATCCATAGGGACACTACTCAAAGAACACAAATTAGTGACTACCAGTGAAAAGTTTGGTCTGACATCAAATAGGAACTCTGTGGCAGAGGAAGGGATAGAATCCAATTCTTCAAGGCAGCATTCATCTATCCTTAATCTTGAAACTGTTCTGTTCCTGCATTCTCCCACCTCATTCACTACATACCCTCCAAGTTCTACAACAAATGAGGCAAAGGCCTTATAGACACAGACTCTTCCAATACAAAACCTTGATTCATGCTGACAGCAGATCCTTCTTGTGCACTGAATGAGGGTGGGGTCCAGTGGAAAAAATAAAATATATGATATGATCTTGCAATGATGTATCATAATACATACAAACGGGCCAAACTGCAACCTTAATTCTGGCATTTCCTAATATGAATGCTTGACATTACAACTTTAAAAGAATGTTAATGTTGTCCTTGTTATTTTATTAAAAAGAATGTAGTTTTTCTTTACTAAATGCAGATGCCTATGAGAAAGAGTAATATAAAGAATTAGAATAAATACAAAGCTTGAAAACAGAGAGGGGAAATTAATTTGAACTCACTTTTCATTTACTGTCTCATCCTTACACAACAACATAAGATGGAGAAGGGCTGGCAATAGGTTACTTTTTCAGCTAATTATTAAACATAATATGAATGCAAAAATCCATAGTATAACAAATTCATAATTTTCTTTATCCTCAATATATATTGCTGTGTAAAAGAATTTAAGTAGTTGCATACAGTCAATTAACTGAGAGTTTTTTCATGAATCACAATGGTCAATATTGTTGCATGACAAAGCCAGCATGCCTACTGCCCAGAACAACCCACGTGAACAATAACACATAGAAATAGAGTAACAGCATATGTCAGACAACAGAGAAATAGCAACATTATCAGCAATGTTGTTATAGCCATGTTGGTCACAGGATATTAGAGAGACAAGGAAGGTGAGGTAATATCTTATTGGAGCTCTTCTTCGGGTCAGCTCTGTGCAGCTGGAAAGCTTGCCTCCTTAACCAACAGAAGTTGCTCCAATAAAAGATATTACCTTACCCACCCTGTGTCTCTATTTTCAGCAATATCACATCACTGAGACACTAAGACAGAAAAAAAATACTATAATGTCTCAAGTAATGATGATGGTGTAAGGAATGGCAGAGATGGTCCATACCTCTAATTCTTTTGTTAGCTTCCCAATCTTAGAAGAAAATCATGCAGGTGAGATAGATAAAGAGCCTAGTGGTTTCCTTACTTCAAGACTGCTCCTATTAGGGCAAGGAGGTTCCCAGAACCTGATCCTTCCCCATGCCTGCTCCTTGAGTTTTACACATGTGGTCTTTAACGATATCTCCATTAACAATTTAAGACAACAAATGAAATATTTTACCGGCAAACAACACTGGGATTGGCATTCCTTGACAGAAGTAGTTCCACGGTCTTCAAAATCTGCTCCTCTGAAGCACGTGCAGTACATGCAGCCATCAATACAGCATACTGATCTGAATTGAAAGTTACAATTGGAGGATTGTGATGCCAACAAATAATGTACTCCGTGCAACAATCTGAAGCAGAGGATTTTTAATATCATCATTACATCTTTATAATAGTTCAGACAGATTCTCAAGTTTGATAAAATCAGGTATTTGATCTTTGGAAACGACTGAAAGATTTGGAATATTCAGCTGAGTGAAGGTAAATGAAGCCACTAAGACAGATGAAATTACCCAGAAAGAGGAAGAAACCGCCACTAAGGAAGACAATGAGATAGTAATTGAAGAGTAGGAAAAACGCAAGACCAAGCTTAAAAAAAAATAAAATAATCGGGCCTATTAAATGGTCTTATTTTCAAAGAACTGAACACTTTAGGACATATAAGTGAATTTAAGTACAAGGAAAGTAACAACTGTCTTCTGTAGAACAGTGGTTCTCAACCACAGGTATGTGTATTCCTGGGGGTACGGAGGTCTTCCAGGGGTTACATCAACTCATCTAGATACTTGCCTAGTTTTACAACAGGCTACATAAAAAGCACTAGTGAAGTCAGTACAAACAAAAATTTCATACAGACAAAATGAGAAAGTAAGCATTTTTTCAGTAATGTGCTGTGACACTTTTGTATTTTTATGTCTCATTTTGTAAGTACCGGTAAGTAGCTTAAGTGAGGTGAAACTTAAGGGGTACGCAAGAGAAATCCGACTCCTGAAAAGGGATATAGTAGTCTGAAAAGGTTGAGAACCACTGTTATAGAAAGTATTTGAAAAGAATGAATTTCGAAACAAAGTAACTACACAAAATGAAGTTTCCCACAAGTCATTTTTCAACTTCCATGAACACAAAGATAACGCAGTTGATTAATATACTGATTTTAGTAATGTATGTGATACACTGGCTGACAAAATCTTATTCAAAACATGTATAAATTGGATACCAATACAGACTGAAAGATGGCAGGACTTTAAACAAAGGGCAATGATAAACCAATCAATTTGGGGGTGTGGGGGTGGTATCTACATATTGGAGAGATTAGTTTTGGGTACTTATTTAACATTCAAAAGCTAAAAACTGAATTTTATTAACATGCTGATTCTAAATTTAGTTATACATTGCCAAAATATTCTGAAATACAAATATTCGAAAGGAAAGAAAAGCCTGGAGAGCAATAATGCTGAAAGAGAGCTTGGAGTCATGGTTGGTATAAAATTAGGTTAAGTGTCAGTGCAATGTGACTGCAAAAAAGGCGAAAGCACTTTTGTGCCTCCAACACAGCTATCGTGTCAGATCAAAGAATATATCAGTTTAAGGTGCCACTACACATGGAATACTACATTTAGTTCTAGGTACCTCATTACCTGAAAGAGTAACTGAAAGATTTCAGAAGATTGCAATATGATTATTAGGAGTAGGGGCAAGGGACTGACTTGTGAAGAATATAAGTAGGGCCCTACCAAATTCACAACCATGAAAAACATGTCATGATACATGAAATCTGGTCTGCTCCCATGAAATCTGGTCTTTTATGTGGTTTTACCCTATATTACACAGATTTCATGGGGGAGATCGTATTTATCAAATTGGGGATCCTGACCCAAAAGGGAGTTGCAGGGGGAGTCACAAGGTTATTTTAGGAGGGGCTGCGGTATTGCCACCCTTATGTCTGCACTGCTTCAGAGCTGGGCGGCCGGAGAGTGGCGGCTGCTGACTGAGGGCCCAGGCAGCAACACAGCAGTAACGGTGGTAATACCATACTATGCCATCCTTACTTCTGTGCAGCTGCTGGCGGCAGCTCTGCGTTCAGAGCTGGACTCCTGGCCAGCTATCATCACTCTCCAACTACCTAGCTCTGAAGGCAGCACCGCCGCCAGCAGCAGTGCAAAAGTAAGGGTAGCAGTACCACAATCCCCCTACAATAACCTTGCAATCCCCCCACAACTCCTTTTTGGGTCAGGACCTCCACAATTACAACACTGTGAAATTTCAGATTTAAATAGCTGAAATCGTGAAATTATTTTTAAAATCTTATGACCATGAAATTGACCAAAATGGGACGTGAATTTGGTAGGGCCACAAATATAAGAAAGCATCTCAACTTACTAAAGACAAATTGTGACAGGGAAGATAATGATTGAAGCAAAGAGCTTGAAACGTGGGTTTCACTCCTTTAGCATAAAGCCAGAAATCATTTTCAGAGTTCTGCATTTTTCATGTAAAAAACTTATAAAAGCAAAAGAGACACAATGGGTAAATATGATTTCATACCAAGGGTAGTCTACATGTAGGCTAGAGATACCACGCATAATACCCTCAATTTACAGAACACTCCCCACTAACATCAAGGACAGGTTTGCACTAAGATGAAAGATAAAATAAGGCCTTTATGTAATAATTAAACTTAGATATAATAAATGTATTCAGTCCTTGCCTGTCACATTCAGTATTACTCAGTGGGAAAATGATTATTTATATTACCATTGCATCAGGAGCCTTAGTCATGGAAAATACGCTTACTTCAGGATCTCTGCCATTTGATTCTCTTCCCCATCCTCTTCTGTCTGATATCTAGCTCCCTTCTTCCCTATGCATATCCATATTCCCACATACACACCCCTTGGGCACCATTGTAATACTACTAAGATCAGCAATAAGAGCAAATTTTTACATTTAGTACCATCATTAGCTTTTCTGCTTAACAACCAATTAATGAATAGAAATTGTGGAAGTTTTTTTTGAGCATTCTACAAGCTCAAAAAGATTTACATTCAGTTCAGAATTGGATTGTTACCTTTGAAACCACTAGGGCTATTATCTATATGATAAGATTCCAAGAAAGTCACTCCTTGTGTCAATCGCCTAAAATACCTGCTGAGTCAGCATGAAGTGATGGATGATTGAGAGCTATTGTTGGTCAAAGTATCACCAGATTCTACCATCACTGGGTTTCATTGTCCGTTACCATTCAATTTTTAAGTTCTCAGCCATTTTGACTTTACAAATTACAGCTGTACCAATTACAAAGTACAGCTACAGTAATGCATGTATCTATGCCATGCCAAGTGTCCTAGGCCACTATGGGTATGTCTACACTACGGGATTATTCCGATTTTACATAAACCGGTTTTGTAAAACAGATTGTATAAAGTCGAGTGCACGCGGTCACACTAAGCACATTAATTCAGTGGTGTGCGTCCATGGTCTGAGACTGCGTCGATTTCTGGACTGTTGCACTGTGGGTAGCTATCCCATAGTTCCCGCAGTCTCCCCCGCCCATTGGAATTCTGGGTTGAGACCCCAATGCATGATGGTGCTAAACAGTGTCACGGGTGATTCTGGGTAAATGTCGTCACTCATTCCCTTCCTCCGTTGAAATAGCAACGGCAGCAACCATTCGCGCCCTTTCCCTGGCACACCACTAGACTTTGCGCCAAGCGAACTGGAGCCTCGTTCAGCTTTTTTTTTTTTTTTTTTTTTTTTTTTTTTTTTTTACTGGTCACTTATTGGCCACATTTCTAACTGGATGTGTGGCTTGAACTTGAGACATGGTACCGAGAGCAGCGCTAATAGCTACAGCACATTCATTTGCCTTTTGCGAGCAGTAGGCAGAAGACGGTTATCCAGTTGTCTGAATAAACTAAGTCTTAGCTGCAGTCTAAGATGGTGCCCGAGGACTGAGTCCTGGGAGCAATCAAATGATCTGAACACAACTGTAAGGAATGCAACTCCCCGAGTCAATCCCTCCTTTATGGTACTACAAAATAGATGTCCAGTCCATGCCTAGAATAAGGGGCAAGTCGTACATAAGAGAAGCACTCAGAGAACCCAGAGAGGCATGATGTGCTCCGTGTCAGATCCCCGCAGCAATGATTGCAGAACGTAGACTACATGCCATTCATGGGGTGCCCGTCAACAACCCACCGTTGCTTGGCCATCCTCACCAACTTTCCTGGGCTACTTTCCCGTTGCATCGTGTCTCCCCATTGTGTATGATGAAACTGAATGCAGGAAAAAGAAACTAACAAGACCTTGTTATGGTTTGTCATCCACTGAGGATCAAAATGATGGAGCAGGCAGCCTCGCAGACTGCTATGATAGTCAAGGGCACGGACAGAGCCTATTTTCTTTTAACACACAGAAGAAAGGAGGGGGCTGAATGGAGGCTCAGCCCCCAAGTTGCTATGATGAAGATGGTAACAAGGCGAACCAGCTGCTAACCAATCGACTGGAATGACCGGTGAGTCCAGTTCATACTACTTTATTTATAACCTAGGCACCCCGGTCCAACCTCACGTGAGGCCAGCCAGGAGCACTCACGGGCTGATGATGACAACGGATAGCAGTTATATGTACTGCATCTCCCACCAGGGAGGGGAGGGGACGGGGAGAGACTACTGCTTGTTCACGTGCGCAGCATCGCGTCTACCAGCAGCTATTCAGTAACATAGGTGACATTGAAAAATAAAGTCACAGAAACGATGTTTTCCCCTTTTCTTCATGGGGGGAGGGCAGTAAATTAACGAGCTATACCCCTGACGCACCCCGGACACGTGTTTGACTCTACAGCATTGGAGCTCAGCACAAGAATGCAAATCCTTTCGGAGAACCGCTGGGACTGTGGGATAGCTGGAAGTCCTCATACCCCTCCCTACCCCTCCCTCCATGAGCATCCATTTGATTCTTTGGCTTTCCGTTATGCTTGTCACGCAGGACTGTGCTGTGGACTCTGTATTATAGCCTGGAGATTTTTTTCAAATGCTTTGGCATTTCATCTTCTGTAACGGAGCTCTGATAGAACAGATTTGTCTCCCCATACAGCGGTTAGATCCAATATCTTCCGTACGGTTCATGCTGGAGCTCTTTTTGGATTTGGGACTGCATCGCCACCTGTGCTGATCAGAGCTCCACGCTGGGCAAACAGGAAATTAAAATCAAAATTTCGTGGGGCTTTTCCCGTTTACCTGGCCAGTGCATCTGAGTTCGGATTGCTGTCCAGAGCAGTCACGATGGTGCACTGTGGGATACCGCCTGGAGGCCAATACCGTTGATTTGCGGCCACACTAACCCTAATCCAATACGGTAATACTGATTTCAGCGCTACTCCTCTCGTCAGGGAGGAGTACAGAAACTGGTTTAAAGAGCCCTTTATATCAATACAGAGGGCCTCGTTGTGTGGATGGGTGCAGCGTTAAATCGGTTTAACGCTGCTAAAATCGGTTTAAACGCATAGTGTAGACCAGACCTGTAAGATCAGAGATAACGAACCAATCACCACCCTTACTCTACAGCTAATTTGCATGCAGCAATTTCATTGGTTGTATGAGGAAGACTGCACAGATGTTGGATTACTTGTGCCTAACTGCCACCCACACAAATCTCCCACTACAACTTCCTCCATATGCAAAAATCAACACAACCACCCACACAAAATAATACTAAATGTCACTTTGATGCCTAAACTGTCTGCTGAGTCAGTATGAAGCAACGGAAACAGCTACAAGCATGGCTAAGAGCTCTTTTTGTTTAGAATACCACCAAGTTTAATCATTGTGCCATTTTTGGCTTTTGTATACAAAAGACATTAGTATTGAGTAAAAATTTAGGATCTGAAGAATCTGAATGTGCCAGACAGACAAGTAAAACTGGTTGAAATTTTTTTTCATCAGAAAGATTTTGGTGTCTCCTCCCTATACCTTTTGACCAAAATGAAAACGTTTAATTTGGGGCAAAATGTTTCCTTTTTGATTAAAAGTTTCAAAATTGTGTCTCTTTCTGGTGAGGAAAAGACTTTTGCCAGTAAGAGAACAAAGGAGAGAGCCGAAAAAGTTGAAGTGTTTTTCCTCAGTGAAATGAGATTTCAAAAAATAAAAAAAGTTCACAATGGTTTCAAAGAGAATGAAAGTTATTTTTCTACATTTTTTGCAAAAGCTACTTCTTTTTTTTTTTTTTACCAACTCAACAGGCCACAAACGCAGCATGTAGATCTCATTTTGACACTACTGATCCAGAACATGTAGTCTGGCTAGGCAACAAATAAAAGTATTAAGGGGAAGAAAACATTATTGCACCTTACAAATAGTTATCGACTTAATGCCAAGGAAAGAGAAACTATTTAGAGCAGTACAAAATGGCATACCCAGAAATACAGGAACTGCTATACTGGATCAGACTAGCAGTCCATCTAAGTCCAAGACCCTGTCCCTAATGGTGGCCACTGGCAGATATTTCAGAAGAGATAAAAACTCTAAAGGGGAGAACTATGGAATAATCTTGCAACAGAAGACGTTTCTTCCTAACCCCCATTAGTTAGCAGCTAGATGATGCCCTAAAGTACTAGTAAGTTCCAGCCACGCCCAACCACATCCCTTATATCCAGAGAAATGCAGAAGTTAGTGGTGTAGAGACAGTTATGCCACTTGGTGACATATGGAAATTGTCTCATGTAAATTTAAGTCCTCTTTGCACTACCAGAATGGCACAGAGGAGTTGGCACAGAGCAGGATCTGGCTCACAGAAAAAAAATCTGTTTTAATCAAAACATATCAAGCTAAGCAGAATTTTTGGTAAAATTCGTTAGAATATTGTATTCTGTAGTGTAAAAATAAGCTTTTTTAAAAAACAAATTCCTGTGGTCAGGATAATACTAGTTTATTTACTGAAATGATGTAACTACATGATTGCTAGAGCAGTTTTTCCAAATTGCACTTTATAATTATTTCCTTTTAAAGCCCGGAGCATATATTACCCTCTTTACAAAAAACAAACACTCCCAACCATCTGTTAGTGCATGTGATTGCCATTATCTGCTCACTAACTCCAATTCAAGTGACATTCTACTGCAGTTCACTGACATTCATCTGAGTTCAATTACTTAAAAGAGGAAGTTCAGTTTAAAATAAGATAGAAAGAACACAAAGGATATTTTTGAAAACTTTCTTCATTGATATAATAGCTGAAATACATTACTGCCAAGAAAAAAAAAAAAGTCTTTAAGAGTCCAACATGTTGCTGTCTTCTACAATGTAGAAATGTCTTAATTCTGACTTCCATTAAGGTAAGAAAATGTGCTATTTTGTAAGATTTCATATTGACTAGCAAACAAAGCCACTTAAAAACAAGATTAGAACCTGTTTCTAAGAAAGGTCCAGCACTGAGTATACAAGAGTTATAACAATTTCCCAAGTATATAGAAAAAATTGATATTATATATCTCCAGATTACGTAAACTTTGATCATCTAAATTTCAGATTACTCCAGATTAATTTGTCTCCAAAATTAATTTAGAAACCTAATTTATATTATGTAGCACTAATTAATCAATTTTTAGATGTTTAGACATTTACCTGTACTGAACAATTTTTCTACAATATTTCTATTTAGTCTGGTAATGGTAATACAAGGTGAGACTTTTTGAGCAGTTTTTCTTTAACTGTTGCTGTCCACTGATCCATCTTTTCTGCTTTATTTTTCTTTCCTCACTCCCTCTGCTGAGGCTGCTTCTTTCTAAAAGGCACTGAAGAAAGCACTAACCAACTTAGATAAAGCTTCTGGAAACCTGGACTGCCAATAATACAGTCTGTAATTAAGGCTCTTCGTAGTATGCGGCAAGGCCCAAATTTACACAGCAGAGCTATACTGAAAAACATTGCAATGCTGAAGCGAAACTATCATCTTAAATGTCACACTTCTGTCAAACTATCTGCTTTCACTGCAAGAAATAGCTAAAATTACTATAACAAAGATATTATAGCCTATTTTTTAAATAGATTACTTTGTACACGTGACAGTGCTGTGTGTTTAGACAGCTTCCCCTGTATAATCAAGTCAGTATCCCTTCACTTGGGTGGGTCTTCCATATAGCAAGAGAGAAGAGGCAAAAACACCTTAAAATACAAAAATGTAATTACGAGACCACAAAAGTTGACAGAGGTACTCACAGACAAATACAGTATTTGAAATTACTGTATACTGAGCTCGCTCTTTGAAACTGACAAGATTAAAAAAAAAAATGTTCCCCTTTCATGGAGTTAAAATTTGATCATCTTCATTTTACTGGAATACTTTACTGCGTTTTTAGAAAAGTGAAAACAATGAATGCACATTTATTTACATTGTACAGATGATCACTACTCCTGTGGGACTTGCAAGCAACTGAGAGGAGACATTCTGACCTATGCGGCCAGATGGAAAGTAGGAGAAATGAATTGATGTAAATTGTAGGATCATTATCTTTAGACGGGAGAGGAGAGCATTTCTATTAGAAGTTAAACTATAGAGCTGTTTGGGGAGGAGACCCGGTCTTCAAACATCTGTAAAGCATTTAACACAACAGGGGCCCAAACCTAATAGGTGGCTCTGGGTATTGCCATAATATACATATTTAATTAAATTAAATAAATTATTTATTTACACAACAGTGTCCAGTAATTCGGGCAAAATATTTCCCCCTTCCATTTCTTACAGGGTATAAGCAAAAAGGCAGTAACTGAGGTCAGCACAGTTCTAGCAATACAATTTAACTTGTGTTTACTGTAGAATTAGTTGAAGGGAGCACAATACATTAAGGTTTGTTTAAACAAAATTAAATTCACAATTTTGAGAGTGATGGTGTGGTAGACTATTTTAAAATTTTTCTACAATCTTGATTACAGTCTCCAGATTATGAAGCCAAGTTTAGGACCTAGTCTACTTGACTGCGACCCTTTCTTTTTCCTTAAATATTTAAGGGATGACATAAATAAAATAAAGTGTACTAGTCAGAATCAACTGTAACTTATAATTTGATTCACAAGTATCTTACCCTTATCAAAGCTTGCATTAGCACCTCTGTCCAATAGGATACGAACTAATTCCACATTAGCAACACTAGCAGCATACATCAGGGGAGTCCATCCAAACTGAAAACTAAATTCTACGTTCACACCTGTCAAAACATTAAAAAATTTATAAAGGTAAATATGTATTTTATAACAACTCCAATACACACAGTAAATGTAAATATTTAACTGTTTGTTCTAATGTGTTTCTATCTATTCCTAGGGAGAGAAAATGCTTTGTTCCATACTTTTATTTTCTTTGATCAATTAAAAGACTCCCTCTCTGATTGGAACTCTGGAAACAAATTCCACAACTGACTATCAAAAAGCCTGATTCTTAACCCAACAAAACAAAACCACCGTAAGTTTCAAACATGATCCCAGAGACAAAAAGATTTTAGAAAGGCTAGCAACACACAATTCCAGCAAAGTTATTCATTTTTATAGCTGTGTCCAGATTTATCTTCTCCGCTTAAATAATGCTGTGATTCCCACTGATGATAAAAAAAGACGACGACTTTTGGTTTTGCTTCATGAATTGGACTTTGTGTGGGAGATCACCAAACAGCAAGTAGGCTGTGTCTAGCAACAGTGAGAGGAGCAAGTAATTCCACTCTAGCTGGTTGCTAAGGTTCTCGTGATTTAGAATTCCCCTATACCGGTCCACTCTGACCTGTCTGTTTTTGCTTTAGAATAAGCTACCTTAGCGTGTAGTACTACCTAATTAAATGTCTCTAGAGGAAAAAAACAAGACTTAACCACAACACCCAGATGTGGTTCTAGACTAATGATTTCCCATGCACAAGAGAAAAATATTACTCAACTGTAATTCTGCTTCTCTAAAACCATCATTTATGCAAGTTTCTGACTGTTCAGTCTTTGCCTCTTAGCATAAGACTTGTGTTACTTCCCTATTTAAGATTTTGACCCTGGAGGGGAGCTGGGCAAAGCACAAGCCAGGCCCTGTATCTGGCTACTACATATCATGCCCTGAAAAACTGAAATGCTACCTTCTTAACATTCCAGTCAGGTCTTGCAACTGTCCAGGAGAAGCTCTCAAGACAAACACAATACAAGATGATCAACAAAAGACTTAAAAGCAACCCAGAAAAATATTTTAAAAATAAGATGCAAGAGAAGAATTCCTCAAGAAGTAATTTTCAAATCCCAAGAAGAATTAGGAAGGGAGTGGGAATGCTCAAACCCCAGTGCTGAAACTTGTATAGTAGGGTGGCGTAAGAAGGAAGGAAGGGACATAACTGGTCAGTCTTCCGTCACCATCATCTCAAAAAGCAGAATTAAATTACCTAATTAGGGAAGTGTTAAGATCAATACCACCAGGGACTATCAACCTCTTCACGTCTGTACCCTCTGAATCAACAGTAGTGCCAGGTTTTTTTAAGTGAGGGAGGCACTACCAGTTCAGTGTCTGGCCAAGGAAGGACATGTACTCTTCTGTGGAGGTCTTTCCCTTTTCTGGAAGTGGTGAAAGGTGGCACAGAAACAAGGGACTGCCACTGAGGTACAAGACAAATCTATTGGGGGTGCAGAAACTTATGCCACTTTGAATGAGCCACCTGATGGTACACCTTACAGTACAGCCACTGCACGGAAGCTTTGATTTGCCATGAAGGTAGCTAGAGACTGGAGAGAGAAGAGAAAAACTCCTAACAGACATCTTGGGACAAAGCTACCAGTATCTAACAGCTGCATGAGGAATAGACCATTTCCAGACTCCCAGAAAAAGAAACAAAAAACTGGACAATTGCAATATGGAATTACACAAGTCAAAGAAAGTGAAGCCAGTTCGGAAGCCTACAACAGTCACAGGAACCCATTAGGAAAAGTAAGGAAATATTGCTGGGATTGAGATCCAATGTGAATGCTGAATTAGACCTAGATTATGAAGAGCCAAGATGCTCGAAGTATACAATTAGAAGGGTAACAACAGTGAATCTCGTAATCTTGACGGCAAATTGTTTCATGCTCCTACCAGAGACAGAAAGAAATGAGGATGAGAGGTACATGAGGGCATCAGAAATGAAAAATAAGGATTGTTTCAAGATACTGTACACTATTAACAAAAAACATGTTTAGATCTTGGCAGCACTTTTAACTCAGAAGGTATGTCTACACAGCAGCTGGGAGATATAAAATAAAGTTGAAAACCACTGAATGAAGTGAACAGAGTTCCCAGTACAAGCAGACATACACATGCTAGTTCTGCTTGAGTTAGTGCCTAAAAATAACAATTCTGGCCTTGATAGCATCAGCGGCAGCTTGGGCAAGCCATTCGAGTATGTATCCAGGGACAGACAGCTATATTGGTTCCAAATAATTGGAGTTCTTTTAATAATGCACCTGTGCACATCGCTGGCCTATGTAACCACGCAATCTTATCACCTTCCAGATCCCTTCCATATCACTGTTCCACTCATATTTTGTTTCAAGTTGGAATAAGCTCTTTAGAGCAAGGACTGTGTCTTCATATCTTTGGGCTGCTAGCACAACTGAATCCTGATAGGGCCTTTAGGTGCTACTGCAATATAAAAGAACAACTAAACACCACATCTAATGGCAGTATATTCCAAGGCTCCATGAAATAAATATTTTAATTTACCTACCATTATGGAAAGTTTCACTATACAATCTGCATATACAGTGGACTGCAAGATGGCTATCAAGAATAGTGGCAGGGTTCACTGTCTTTGAGGCCAAACTCAAAATTCTTACAAGGTAACTAAAGCAAGTATTTTGAAGACTAGAAGAATTTAAACTGTAAATAAATGCTGGTACTAGTTTTCTACCTTGGCCCCTCCCACCTCACTCCACTGTATGCATCACTAGCTAAAGCTAGACAATGAAATTTAACCAAGAGATAAACAGAATGGAAGCTGAGCAAGACAGAAAGGTGGCACGACAAAAGTTTGGTAAGGAAACAGGCAATTGGGGGTAGGAGGAAGAGAAACATCAAGAGAGGCTGGGATGGCAATACCAGGGAAAATGAAATGTAGGAAAAACAGTACACAAAGCTTTAGCCACTAGAAGGAATGTCAAAACTTGTTGCAGAAATGTGACTAGCAGTCCATTACAACTACACATGAGTACGGTACAGTCTATATTTAAGGTAAAGTCTACATTCTCCTAGTGGAAAATGACGTGAAGTCCCTCATCTCTCTGCAGTGACTTAAGTCCCTTTGGACTCAACTCTTGGTTTTACTGGGAACTACAGCATGCCAAAGTCTCCAGCCAAATGCTGTCTCTGCTAAGTAGTGCAGGTCTGAACATGTTGCTGCTTTATATATTAAAATAGCTTGGTCATGTGGTTTGTCTGTCTTATGTAGTGCTATCACTATGATAAGAAGGGTGTTTAACAGCCAATGATGATGATGATGATGATGATATTTGCTTTACAGCATTCAATACTGTGCAAGGTACCCTACAAAGAATCAAACTAATCCTTCTCAATAGATTATTATTTATATATATATGTATGTATATATATATATATATATATATATATATATATATATATAAGAATGGAGACTTGGAGACTTGTATGCAAGAAGCAGAGGGAGAAGGGATTAGTGCACATCATATGGATCCTGTGACTTCTGCAATGTTTTCTCTTTTTAATATTCATTTTTAGGCCCATATCCTTCTCTTCTTTCTAGTCCTCTCACACACTGCAGCCCTGATTTAATATAGCTATTAAATGCTTACGTATAGTTAACCCCTACTCATTAGCAAGCTTTTATTGTGTTATCCTCCACAAAGTTACCCACAAGTCAATCTTTTAACCATACAAAACAGCTGAGAGAGTTAGAACTATTAACGCCTAAAGAAGGAAAGGTGGGCCCTACATAGCATTTCACAGCTGTTCCTGCTGCTGTGTGCCTCCTGAAGGAAGCCAGGGACAACTTTAAGGGCCACTCCCTAAAACAAGGGTAGCTAAACTGAGCCTGAGAAGGAGCCAGAATTTACCAATGTACATTGCCAAAGAGTCACAGTAATACGTCAGCAGCCCCACATCAGCTTCCCCACCCCGCTCCCAGTGCCTCCCACCCAATGGCAGCCCTGCCAGTCAGAACCTCCCCCTTCCGATCAGCTGTTTCATGGCATGCAGGAGACTCTAGGGGGGAGGGGGAAGAAGCGAGGGCATGGCCTGTGGCAGAGCCAGGGGTTGAGCAGTGAGCACCCCCCAGCACACTGGAAAGTTGGTGCCTGTAGCTCCAGCCCCGGAATTGGTGCCTAAACAAGGAGCCACATAGTAATTTCTGAAGGCCACCCCTGCCCTACAAAATGCTGTAGGCTTTAATCCACATGGCCTCAATTGTCCCTCTCTCTAGACTGTTGTGTACTCTAGGGATCCTTCTTATGGAAAACAAAGACATCTCACTTTTTATGTGATATGTACACAATTACTCATCCATCTTGCAACTCATGTACAAAACATTTCCTTTGCCCTTTTAATGCAATTGTTTTTAGAGCTTGTTATGTCCAGGTTGTGCCAGAGGTTTTTCTTTAACTAGCTGGATTCTAGCAATATAAAGATAAAGATCTGTGATTCACCTCCACAGGCAACACTTAACAGAGATAAGGAAGGTACTTTTATGCCAACAGTAGAGTACACTGCTCCTCTAGTAGCATTTTGTCCAAATATTCTGTTGACTTATGTTACTATCAGTAGGAAAGCTACTTTTGTAGACAGAAAATGAGATCTGACGTTCAAAAGGTGAATGAGGTAATGCTTGAAGAACTAAGGTCAAGTTCCACATACGGACTCTTATCTCCAACAGATTCAAGTTATTTGAGACCTATGAAAATCAAAAGGATGTACAGATTTGTTTGGCCCATTCCTAAAATAAACTTTAGCACACAATCCGTTCATATTCAGACTCAGTTAATTTGTCCCGTAAGAATTCAAAGATGCAAGTCACCGGCGGAGTTATATGACTTATTTCTCTGGGAGAGCAACAGTCCTCAATCAATCATATCCTTGCATACTCTGTCAATGTGCAGTGTTGCTCTTAGATATAACCAGATGTTAATTACTATTTCTGAACGTAATTTCTCTCTCAGCAGCAATGCAGAAACACCAAGATCTAGCCCAAGCTTAACAAGAATTTTTGGGCTCAGTAAATCTTCACTGTTGAAGTACAGACTGCTTCCTCCCCTCTCATTGAACCCATTCTCAGAAAACAGCCATACCATTTTTGCTACTGTACTTCACTGTTGAAGTACAGTAAATCTTCACTGTTGAAGTACAGAAAAACTGAATTTACTCTGAGATTTTAGCCTTCTTGGTCACTGCAGAGGTGGTAGAGCAATCAATATTTTCCATCTTTGTGGATAAGAGAGAAAATGGGGCAAATAGGAATTATAAAGACCCCTCAAGTCTGTGGTATAAGTCTCATGAAAATAAACTGATTTGAAATAAATTGTGATGATAAAGGCCTAATTCTGAAGTTCTCAAAAGATGCTACCATCATCTTTAAGACCTTTTTCTTCTTCTTGGTAGTACCCAAGGAATCAAGGACAGCCTCAAGAACTGTTTTGAGGACAGAAGAAACAGAGCTAATTCTCTCTTTAATACCCCAAGTTGGGTGTTCACACTGTATTTACACACTTTTTTATTCACCCTATTTACATACATTTCTAAGGCAACTTTCTCTGTAGCATCTATGCAGTCAACTGCATCAAAATTAAAAAATGCACTTTACATAAAAGATAAAGATCTATTAAATTGCCTGCTCCCTTATCTACTCACTTCCCCCACCAACAAAGAATTTTACCCTACACTATGACAATGTGATAGCCACAGAGTTCCCTTCACCTCTATGTTACAGCAACACCTCCAAAAACCTTTGGGTGGATTCTCCATCACTTTGCCAAATTTACTTCTGAGGCAAAATTAACATTAGATTGTATGTAATTTCTCATGGGCTGCTCTAGTTTGTGACACGGACTGCGGTGGCACAGGATTTCGCTCAAAGCTGTCATTCCCTCACTTCCCGCCTCAGGCTGTACCTTGGGAATATGCCTCTAACAAGTTCTACTGAGCAAATCTGGTTGGATCAACAAAGTTACCTCTATGACCCCAGAACCAACTCCTCACCAAATTGAATTACTGCTTCTATACTATAGCTCTTCAAAGAAACTGATGAAAAAAATTAACTTGGTCCAGACTGCTTCCTCACCTCTCATTGAACCCATTCTCAGAAACAGCCATACCATTTTTGCTAAAAAAATAATTCAAAAAAGAATTCAGCTTGTGGCAGACAGCAACATCGAAAAATTCAGACTAAATGGTTAAAGTTTGCCAAATTTATTAGGCATTAAAAGCAGAGGCTTATAATATAAATCATTAGGCAACACTAACTATACAGGCACCACTCACGATCAGCTCAACCTATCAACAAAGAAAGCTTTCACACAAAGTATGAAATCTCAAACATGTCATTCGAAGTGATGCTAATTTGCTTCACCCTTTTAAACAACCAATTTTGCCATAATAGTGTTTTACTTAAAATGAATGCAATACTGTGGTCAAGAATTTGGCAGTTTTTATTTTCAGAAGATAAATCACCCAGTTTAATATCTGAGGAAAAAAAACCTTGAGTTTGCCAACAAGTTACAATTTTCCAGAAATTATACTAATTTTCTCAGAACAAATACTCCTTGCTGCTATACTCCAGTTTTCTGTTGAAACACAATTTTCTGAAGATCACCATGAGGCAGGTTAATTTATCTGTGTAGCTCATGACCAGAGCCAGCTCCAGGGTTTTTGACACCCCAAGCGGCAGGAAAAAAAAAAGCCGCGATCGCAATTGGAGCAGCTCCACTGCACCGCTTTCTTCTTCAGCTGCAATTCGGTGGCCGGTCCTTCCCTCCGAGGGACTGAAGGATCCGCCGCCGAATTGCTAGGGAAGAGCCCAACGTGCCACCCCTTCCCCTTGGCTGCCCCAAGCACCTGCTTGCTGAGCTGGTGCCTGGAGCCGGCCCTGCTCATGACTGACCACTCTAACTGCCCTGTATACAGCAATAAAGGATGCCATGCCTGAATACTGGGTTAATGGAAATGTTTTCTAAGCGAGGAAGCCATTTTAAAATCAAACTAGTATTTTTAAGCAAAATTTGTATGAGTGAAAAACATCACACAAGTTGATTAAAGACCAGACAATCTAGCAATCTGAAACTACTGTTGCCAGGACAGCCCAAGAGGCAGACCACAGGCAGGGCCAGCTCTAGGCTTTTTGCTACCCTAAGCAAAAAAAACCAAAACAGGTGTCCAAATTGCCGCCCATAGCTCATACTTGGTTTGCCGGTGCAGCCCTGACCACAGGCACAATCATGCTAGTGAGTGTGTGTGAACGCGCGATTTCCAACCAGGATAGGTACACCTCTACCCTGATCTAATGCTGTCCTCGGAAGACAAAAAATCTTACTGAGTTATAGGTGAAACCACGTTACATCGAACTTGCTGTGATCCGCCGGAGTGTGTAGCCCCACCCCCAGAGCACTGCTTTACCGTGTCATATCCGAATTCATGTGATATCAGGTTGCGTTGTATCGGGACAGAGGTGTATAAAAAAAACTGAAAAGCAAGAACCACTGAATTCCCACCCTCAATTTAAACCTCTCCCCACGCAAATTTACAATACATTGTTTGCAAACCTAGTATTCTCTTTTTAAAAAATATTAAGAGAACAAAATGTAAGGAAGTAGAAGATACTATACAGCATGCTTAGTAAATTCCATCTGAAAGAAAACCTTACCAATGAATCAAGAACCCTGAACATCTGAGCTATGGTACACAATGTTATTCCTGGCAAACTAATGACTTTATGGCAATGCTGGATGGTGACCCACTCATAAGGAGATAGTGATTCCGTAATTACATTTTGAATAAATATAGGAGTCTATACTGTTTTACAAATGTTTGATTACACCTACACAGGCTTAGCAATACTCCTTTGACATGAGAAATTTAGGCGGCCTTCAAATTACATTTTCCCAAATTCAGTAAATTTGAGTTAAGTTTACAATAGACTTTTCTCACCTGAATTTAAAAGTTCTTCAATCATGGACACATCCCCAGAAGTCAAAGCTTTCTTTAATGTTTCATCCTTGTCTTGTAACTGTAATGTTTTACTAAATTGCTAAACAGGCAAAAAAATAAAATCAGAGCCAGGTTACTTCATAGAACATTTTTTCTACAAAACTTTCAACTTGCTTTTGAAGGCACAGTGGGGAAGGAAGTAGAAAAAAAATAATTGTTTCTTCCCTTTATCTTGGTCTGAATAATTGCCAGGATTTGTTCAGGTTCTACTATAATTTACTGAAAAGGACAATGCAAGAGAAAGTTACAGCACAGAAAGGAAAATAATTTACATACAGTTCTACAGTGAAATACATGTGCCTGTAAAAATGGCACTTTTTTACTCAATAGATCTGCTCTCCTAGCACATTCCACCAAACTGGCTTACATCATTAAAAAATGAGATTTTTACGAATCAACACAGCTTGTGGAGAGGTAAATTTATTTTCTTGCTTGCACAACAGAATTGATAGTTCCTATAGCAAGGCTACCCATTCTCAAAAGGGACTCCAAGTCCAAGTCTGGCAATACTGCCTTGAGACAATACTCCTGTGTCGCCCAGTGGCAGGATTCAGTAGCTATGTCACCCAATGGCGAGAGTCAGCAGCCAAGGATAGAGGAACTCAGGTCTTCCCTACTCCACTGGGTTCCAACCTAGAGCCCAAAGAAACGATAATTTACATTACACAAGCTAGGAGACAGGCGCCCCATGCTAGTCCCTGGGCCACTTTCTACCCCAGCTTCAGATTGTCTGAAGATCTGTCTTGTAGTCCCCTTTGGGGTTCTTGTCTGTGGTGGTGGTGGTGGTGGTTCAGCGTCCACAGCCCCGTGGCTGAAACGTCTGTGGCGGCTTGACCATAAGGCCTGGTCCCAGCCTTTGGGAACCACAGTGGCTACTCCACAGGAGACTGTAGACCCATCTGTCCTCCTGTTCAGTCAGCCCAAACCAAGCTGAGTGCTGCCTTTTGAGCCCTCCCTCCCCAGCAGGGGCGAAGGGGCACGGCTTTCTGTGTCCACAGCAACCCCTTTACTGTTGTCTCACTAACGTGGGGCTCGTACACCCTGTCACATCCATGCAAACCTAGCCTTATGCTGTCAGTTACACTTGCATACACAGCAGAATCCAAGGCCAATGTGGTTGCATAGATATAATTAAAGCAGTTTTTTGATCACAAATCTATTACTACTATTACTAGAAGTGCTGGCAGAATACTGGGGTGGCGTGGAATCATGAATATTTTGTTATTGTTTGTTTCAGTCACAGCATGTAGTAAGTGTCACCTAAACTCTGCATTTCCCAGTTTTCTAACATTCATTATTCCTTATTAAGAAACATAGCCTGACCTGATAATTAGGCTTGGAAGGATTAGATGTTTATTGGTAAATGTTGATTTCACCATATACACAAACCAATGAAAAATATTTCCAATAATAATCAAAATTTTCAGATAGGTAATTCCCAACAACTGAATGATTAAATAGATAAAAACAGAAAAAAAATGCTTAAAAATAAGATCACTGTTTATCCACAGGTTTAGCCAATCGTGGCTTCCACTGGCCGCGGTTTGCCACTCCAGACAATGGGGGCTGCAGGAAGGGCCACCAGCATGTTCCTGGGCCCGCACCGCTTCCTGCAGCCCCCATTGACCTGAAGCAGCGAAATGCGGCCAGTGGGAGCCATGATCAGCTGAACCTGCAGACACCAGGGGCTTTCCCTCAACAAGCAGCGGCCCATGTTTGAGACCTACTGGTCTAAACAACAGAAATTCACATCAGTAGCCCACAGATTAGCAATTTTTTTCAGGATTCAGTAAATATTTTGAATGAACATGGTCCAAACTCAGCAAAGCATTTAGGCAGGTGCTTATTTCCATGCCTATTCAAAGTCCTTAAGCAGATGCCCCACTGAAGTTAATGTGACAAAGTCCCTTTTCAGAGCAGATTTGAACTTTAAGTCAGAATCCTGTAAAACACAGGAATTTTAAAAATACCAATTTGCTAGGAGCAGCCAGAAGCCTTCAAGACCCCAGAACTATAATATTCAGTTCAACTGTGGTGAAACTCCAATGCAAAACTGATTTAATTGAGTAGAATTTTTCTTCCCCATCATTACAAATGCACATTTGTCAATACAGTGGTATGTCCTGGCTGCTCCTAAAATCATTTTGGTACATGAATTTACACTTTATTTAAATAAAAACAAAATTAGAAATAAGAAGCTAGCAGAAGTCATATTTCTTATGAATACCTAATACCCTATAACAGAAACAACATTTTTTTTTTTTTGTATTATCTTAAAACTTCTCACGGTCACTAAGTCAACTGGAAACCGTTGTGTGGATTCAGTATAAGGCTGTGAGAGTATTTAACACTTAGCTATACAGCATGCTGCACTTCCAAAGCCACGTACAAATAATGTACAAAAAAAGGCAGAAATGCCGGGGGTGGGAGGGAGAACATCCTCAGCCACATCCCCTTTGACAGAAGGCTGTGACCCAGAGGGTGGACGACTCATGGGCTTTGCTGGGTCAGCACAGGCCATGCATGGGACGTCATGGCTGCTCAGGGGCGCTCCCAGCATTGGTACCACGGTAGGACTCTATAGCAAAGCAGGACTCACATCACACCCAGCGAGCCACATGTGCAGCAGTAGTGCAGTTGACTAGGTTGCCAGGCATCCAGTTTTCATCAGAATGCCCAGTAGAAAAGGGACCCTGGCAGCTCCAGTCAGCACCCCTGACTGGGCTGTTAAAAGTCCATTCAGCAGTGCAGTGGGCCTAAGGCAGATTTCATGTCGGCCCTGCACAGCTCCCAGGACACATGTCCCTATGGCCCCTCGGCGCAGGGGAGCCAGGGATATTCTACGCGTTGCCCCCACCCTTAGCGCTGCCTCCATAGGTCCACGTGGCTGGGAACCATGGCCCATAGGAGCCGCAGGGGCAGCACCTGCAGGCAAGGATAGCATGCAGAGACCCTTGGCCAACCCTGCACCTAGGGCAGGGGTGGGAAAACTACAGTCATTTTAAGATGGCCCACAAGCTCCCACTGGGGAGTGGGATCTGGGGCTTGCCCGACTCTAGTGCTCCAGCCAGGCGGCAGGGTCAGGGGCTGCATCACGTGGCTCCTGGAAGCCTCGGGATAGCCCGCCCTGGTGCTCCAGCTGGGGTGCAAGGTTGGGGGCCACTTCACGCAACTTCTAGAAGCCAAGGCATGGCCCTGCTCTGGCTCCTACGCACTCCAACAGCCTCCTCCAGCACTCCAATGGGAGCTACACGGGTGGTGCCTGTGGATGGGGCAGCATGCAGATGCGCCTAGCCGTGCCTCTGTATAGGAGCTGGAGGAGGAACATGCCACTGCTTCCAGCTGCTTGAGGTAAGCACCACTCGGAGCCTGCACCTCTGAGCCTCTTGCCACATCCCAACCCCCTTACCCCAGCCCTGATCCCCCTCCTGCCCTCCAAATCCCTTAACCCCAACCCAGAGCACCATCCTGCACCCCACATCCCTCATCCCCACTCCCAAACCCACACCCCCAGTCGTAGCCTGCATCCCTTCCCACACCCCAACCCCCTTCCCCAGCCTGGAGCCCCCTCTCACACCTGAAGTCATTTCTTGCCCCCACCCTGGATCCCCAATTTTGTGAGCATTCATGGCCCACCATACAATTTCAATTCCCAGCTGTGGCCCTCAGACTAAAAAGTTTGCCCACCCCAGCCTAGGGGACTGCAGGGACACATGGGCCACTTCAAGGAGCCACCTGAGGTAAGTGCCAGCCCTCATCCCTGGCCCTACCCCACAGCCTGCACCCCCAGCCAGAGACCTCATACCCCTCCCACACCTGAACCCCCTGCCTCAGTCCAGCGAAAATGAGTGGGTGGTGGAGACCAAGGGAGGAAGGGCGGGTGGAGTGAGTCAGAGCAGAGCCTGGGGGAAGGGGTGGGGGTGAAGGGGGTTCAGTTTTCTGCAATGAGGAGGTTGGCAACCCCAGGTCCAACTGATTAGTGCCGAGCACGCGGGCCAAGCAAGGAAGCGCTCTCGACCGCCCCGCAACCCAACCACGTCCCAGCACCCACCGGCCGCGCCGCGGAGCGAGGCACCCAGTCCGGCCCCAGCAACACTGCCCGCTGGGCAGAGCTGCGGGAGCCCGCGGCCGCCCCCACCTGCGGCTCGTGCTGAACGAACCCGATCACCCAGCGGTCCTCGTCGCTGTCGCTGCTCTCGCCTCCCCCGGCCACCGCCAGCGAGCGGGAGGACCCCGGCATGGCCTCTGCTGCCACCGGCCGCGCACCCGCACTGCGCCCGCGAAGCCCCGGCACCCGAGCCTCGTTTCCACTCCCCGCCGCCAGAGCGGGAAACGATCTCAGGTGAGAAGGCGCTGCGGGTCACGTGGCTCTGCGGCGGCGCCCGGGGGACTGTGAGAAGGCGAGTTCTCCACCCCTGGCGGGGCGGGGCGGGGCGGGGCAAGGAAGGGAAACAGAGCCGTGGGAGGAAGCCTGCGGGCGAGGCGCAGGGAACGTGCAGGCAGAGCCGTGAGACTCCGCGGGCGGGGCTGGAAGTTGCAAGTTTATGAGTCATGTCCGGGCTTGGAATTTTAATTTTAATTAAGGCAGCATAAATCCCTGTCTGGAGCAGGAGGGGTCCTGTCTGGCCCCCTGAACAAGGTCTCATTAATTTCAGTAGGAAGTGGTGATTTGTGCTAGCGCCTTTGGGACAGATATGACTCTCTTTCCCCCCACCCCTCGAAACGTGATGGCTGCTGCTTACAGGATGGGACTAAGTATAAACCCCATAGTCAGTGATTTCTCTGCTCTCAGAACAAGAATTGTCCTGGCTGGAAAACTTTGAAGTAACACCACAGTAGCATAGAAAGGAGTGCTGAGGATCACCCTTATGGTTTCCTTTTACCATCACTAAATTCACAAATATCTGTTTACAGAACAAATTAGGAACCCAATCCCACAGTCCTTTCCCAAGGAAAACCACTATTTGCTGTCAGTGTGAGATTTGGCTGGGTAAGGAGTAAAGAATTTGGTCCTAAAACTAGTAGAAGTGTGCACTACCTGTGGGCCAAATGCACTTGGTGAGTCATAAAATGTGGCCCTGCCTGCTACTTAGTTTCTTACTTCTTCTATAGCATGAAGATAAGATCAGATGTCACTTTTTATTGCTAGTGAACTATTATTAATGTGTCAAGATAGGTACAGGTAATAAATGTTATAGTTCTGTGCATTTCTTTGTTAATGTTAGGAACCTTTAGGAAATAAAGTATCATAATACCACTACATAAATCCCTGGATGGTTCCTAACTTGAATACTGGATAACAGAAGTGATGACGAGGTAAAAATAATCTCTTCCATATTAGGAGATATGAAACTGTTCAGTTTAGAGAAGAGATGCCTAAGGGAGGATATGGTAGAGGTCTACAGAATCACAACCCGCATGAAGGAAGTGTTACTACCCCTTTCCATAACACAAGAACCAGGGGGCTCCTCTTGACACAGGTGCTGGCTTCCTCCTTGCTTTGGGGGTGCTCAACGCCTGCCAGGCACTGCCCCCACTCTACCCCTTCCTCCCACCCCTGCACAGTTCTGCCCCCTCCCCCAAGTGTGCCCTGTGCCTGCACCTCCTCCTTCCAGCACGTCCTGCATGCCATGGAACAGCTGATCTGGGGTGGATGGGAAGCACTGGGAGGGAGTGGGGGAGGAGTTGATCGGCAGGTCTGCTGGCAGGCAGGAGGCACTGTGGGGGAGGGGGAAGAGCCAGCTGCCAGTGGGTGCTAAGTAACCACTATTTTTTTTCCATGGGTGCTCACGGGCTGGAGCATGGAGTTGGCACCTATGCCTCAGGAAATTAATAGGCAGCAGGTTTAAAACAAACAAAAGGAAGTCCTTCATACAGCTCTCCATCAAACTGTGGAACTCATTGCCAGGAGATGTTGTGAAGGCCAAAAGTAAACTGGGTTTAAAGAAGAATTAGGTAAATTCATGGAGGACAGGTTAATCAATAGCTATTAGCCAAGCTGGGGATACAATTTCTTGCTTATGTTTAAGGCCCTACCAAATTCATGGCCATGAAATTTGGTCTTTCTCCCCTCCCCCCTGTGAAATCTGGTCTTCTGTGTGTTTTTACCTTGTACTATTCAGATTTCATGGAGGAGACCAGCATTTCTCAAATTGGGGGTCTTGACCCAAAAGGGAGTTGCAGGGAGGTCAGAAGGTTATTTTAGGGGGATCATGATATTGCCACCCTTACTTCTGCGCTGCCTTCAGAGTTGGGCAGCTGGGAGCAGCGGCTGCTGGTTGGGCGCCCAGCTCTGAAGGCAGCACCCTGCCAGCAGCAGCGCAGAAGTAATGGTATCAGTACCGCAACCTGCCCTACAATAACCTTGTGACCCCCCAACTCCTTTTTGGGTGAGGACCCCTCAAATTACCACACTGTGAAATTTCAGATTTAAATAGCTAAAATAATGAAGGTTATGATTTATTAAATCCTATGACTGTGAAATTGACCAAAATGGATTGTGAATTTGATAGAGCCCTACTTACATTCTCATGTGTGTTACAGGCAATATAAGTAGTGCTGCCTATAGTTATAATTGCCCAATACTTCCCCTTCTAAGACCTTTTTTTAAAATTACTTATCAGTTTGCCAAAATATAACTGGGCTGAAATTTTCATTGCCAGGTGTCTAATTTTTGGGGGAGGAGGGGCATGGGGGGGAAAGGGGTTGAGGGTGGAAATGGTTCAGCCATTTCCAAGAATGAGTTTAGGAAAAATATTTTGCCCAAGTTAAAGAATTGTGTGTAAGAATTGTTTTTAAAAGTTCTAAAGCTTCCATGCTTTGGAGAAGGAACTTGAAATCTGGGAGGTCACCCTGGTGTCAGGGATGTGCGGTGCCCATGAAAAATTAGCCAAATTTGGCAAGTTATGAACCTTTGAAACATCCCAGGTAGCATGTGTTCAGTATAGACTTGTTAGAGTTTAGTTGTCGAATTCTCCCAAAATTTCATCTGTAACAATTATGCTCCTGTCCCTAACATCTCTTGCATGCTAACCAGGCTGCCCTGCACCATCCCCACAGATGATGTTCCATCCTGGAACTGTAGGAGTGGAGCAGGATTTTCCTGCTATTGCTGTTCAGGGACAGAAAGTATTACAGAGAGACTGAAAAGCAGACCATTATAGCAAACCCAAAGTATACCTCTTCACTGGCTTTAAAACTAGTGCTTAATTCTTGCAAGGCTCAAGATTAGGAGGCAACTATCCTATGGCAGAAGAATTAGAGATCACTAGATGATGGAGACTCTTGTACACTGCAGGAGAATGGACTGCCCTTGAAAGAGGACACCACTTACTTTTTCTTTCCACTCTCCTAATAAACTCTTTTTTCTGCTCTTTCACATCAGTGATTGACACTCAGAGAAACAGACAATTACACTCACACACACACACAAAAGATACATACAAAACACACATTTCCTGTTTTATTTATGTCTCCTTTTCTGTCCTCTTCACTGAATATATTCCTTTGACTCATGGTGAGGTCCCTGCAAAACATAGCTTTGATGCTTTGTTCTGGTAACAAGAAGGGGGAGTTGTGTTTATATACTTTTTTTTCTACAAAATAAACAGTGTAAAAGAAAGAAACAGCAAATGTATCCAAAAGGCTCACTCAGTGCTTTGGTTAAAATCAGGTCAAATCAATGCACCTTTTAAAGTGTGAGAGCTGCTAACTTATGTTTACATGGATCTGGAAAGGACTTTACATATTGGTTATTTTTAAAAATTCAGAGCCAAAGAGGAGTAAAATGATCAGTAGAAATCCATTTTAATTGGGTTGTGATGGATAACTAGAAATAGTATTGCAGTCTAGAGTGGCAGAGGAAAAAGATTAAGATCTCTTGGGATGACTGAATTATCTTCTTTATCTATATAGTTACATGTAATGTTTTATACAGAAAGATAATTCACAGTCATCCCAAGAGATCTTAATCTTTTTTCTCTGTCCCTCTGGACTGCAGTCCTGTTTCTGCTATTTTAATGGGTTGCAAATATTTGCACAAAACTGGCCAGACAATACTTAAGCCAAATGAAAAATGTTATTTGCCATCATTCTGCAGCAGTTTATCCCAAAATGATAGCCAAATTTTTAAAATTGGTCATTGATTATGTGTACCCCAGGTTTTCCATGCCCACCTTAAAACATCTAAGTGCTTGATTTTCAGAAGATCTGATGACTCAGCATTTACTGGATTTCAGTGGGAGCTGTAGGCCTGTTGCACCCCTGAAAATCAGAGGCTTAGGGGCCCAATTCACTGATGCCCTGCACCTTATGTAGTCAGTTACATCAGAACCAAGCGGGTGTAAACTGCTACCATTCTGAGAGGATAGCATTTTGCCCTAGTCAAAGATACAATCATGAAATCAGTCCTTTAAAGTCAATGGGAGTTAGATGTGTATAACTGAGGGCAGAATTTGGAGCTTATGAGCATTACAACTAGATGATGATATGATTGTGTTTCTACATAACTATTCATTTTTTATTATTCAGTCCTGTAAGACCTAGTGTAAGCATTGATGATAATCTCCAGTCTTCTATTGATTGTGTGGTAAAGTAGGCGTGCTTGCATTACTGTAACATTCTGTACCTTGGGGAAGTGTGCTGTAACCCCCATATTCCTCATTTTCATATAATCGTGATCTTACCGTACAAGGCATGCTTTATTTGTATCAGGTGAAAGGTTATAATCTGCTAAAAGTCATTTCTCTACCGATATATGTATATCATTAAAGCATATGAAGTATAAGAATTGTGTAGTGTGGTTGACACTAAAACATGCTGTAAGTTGGGGGAATCAGTCAGATATTAGCTCCCCAGAGGCAACGTCAAGGAAAGTAATCAACGCCCAGGCAAGGTATCAATCAATCCATCAACGACCATTGTCCAGCAAGGGAGCTTGACTCACCTGCATGAGGCCATACCAGGGAATTTGCTCAACCTTGCTTGAAAAGACTCAGTAATCTTAGAATCATAGATTATTAGGGTTGGAAGGGACCTCAAGAGATCATCTAGTCCAACCCCCTGCTCAAAGCAGAATCAATCCCCAAATCCCTAAATGGCCCCCTCAAGGATTGAACTCACAACTCTGGGTTGAGTGCTCACCTGACTCTGAAAAAGATGGGGGGAGCAAAGCAAAGAGGGAAGAAAGGACATGATAAAAGGAAGAGACGTTTGCCATGCTCTTCCTGTCTCTTCCACCTGCATCTACAGACTGTGGTGAGAACCATCTAAGTTTGTAAGGACATTGAAAGTGTTAAGATGAGCTTAGAATACGTTTTGCTTTTATTTCTGACCAAATCTGACCTGTTATGCTTTGACTTATAATCACTTAAAATTCGTCTTTATAGTTAATAAATCTGTTTGTTTATTCTGCCTGAAGCAGTGCGTTTGGTTTGAAGCGTGTCAGAGACTCCCCTTCGGAGAACAAACCTGGTACATATCAATTTCTTTGTTAAATTGACGAACTTATATAAGCTTGCAGCGTCTAGTGGGGATAACTGGACACTGCAAGACAGAGGTTCCTAGGGTTGTGTCTGGGACCAGAGATATTGGCTAGTGTAATTCTCTTGCAAGTAGCTGGAAGCATCTTATATGCCAGAGGCTGTGCGTTAACAGCCCAGGAGTGGGGGTTCTCACAGCAGAGCAGAATAAGGCTGGCTCCCAGAGTCAAGGATTGGAGTGGCCTAGCAGATCACTGGTCCAGATAACACCAGAGGGGAACGTTACACATACATTTTATACTATTAAGCTTTAGTTTTAAATTATGATATCCTTCAGAAAAATCAGTAAGATAAATCAGTCTTTCATTACATTGTAGCCTACTACAAATACATTTTAAAATATTTTCTCTACAATGTAGTAAGTTATATTTGGTGCTGCTAAGTGCTGTTAAACAGCTGATGTTCATCTCAGAGGAGGCTGTGTTTCAGTGTGATGTGCAAAGTGATTCCTATATAGCTCTTACTTACCTCACAAAAGCATTGTAAGGCCTAATTTGTTAACATTTGTAAAGTACTTAAAGATTTTCAAATGAAAATCACTATAGAATTGTAATGAGCTATTAAAATGAATATTATTTCATTGAAAACATGCATTACAACTTTCACAAGATCAAATTAATTTCAACAGACCTTCAACATTTTTAATCACAAAAAGGGCTATCCTGTGCATCACTCTGTTTTTCTATATTCAACATTATATGGATATCAGTTATTGGATATATGAATTTCTATATGGTTCTATTGTTTTAATTCTGTATCATTCTTTAAATATTACAATTGTACAATGTATAAGTATTATCATTATTATTATTATATTTAGTGTTTATCTTACTACAGCATCCAGAGTGCCAGTCAGAACCATTGTGGTAAACATGATTCAAACATGTATAAAGATACAATTCATTCCCTAAAGTGCTCACTACTTTGTATACTGTAGAATTGGAAATGTTTGCTGTAAATTAATTGTTGGTATATTCACTGATATGACAATGCATACTAATTAATTGACATTATCATGCAGAAATTCTTAAACTGATGCCCATGTCTTACCAGTGGTCCTTAGTGCACTTCCTGGTAGACTATAGAATGAAGCATTTTGTGACTTAAACAGTAGCAGATTAAGGTGAGGAAGTGAATAATGAGAGTTGTCTCTCATACAAAATAGGCACAGAATAACAAGAGTTGGAGATCTATCCTGCAAACTTCAGCACTTGCCTGTGAAAACTTGTTGGGAGCATGAAAATAGTTTTTACCTAAAATGTACAGCACTAAAATAATTAATTTTACAATATTTGTTCATCTTGTAATTTATTATTCAAATTAAAAACACAATAAAAGACACAAAACCATCTAGCAAGCAATACTGAAAATACTGTATACTAAAAATGTTTCTGAAAAATGAAAACTATGAAGATTAGTATCAGCTTTATTTTTTTAAAGAATTTACAATGTATGAAATTATTTCATTTTTTCCATATGCTTCAAAGGCATGTTGAGGTTTCCAGGATTTTATAAATAGTAAATGAAATTTTTAAAGATTTCCTGATTCCTGAGCCTACCCACCCCTTCTTTTGAAGGCACTGAAAAGTGCATCTACAAGCTTTTCCTTGTATGTGATTGCATTTGTCTTTGTAAAAAATAATAAATACAGGAAAGGCTAGAGGGCTAACCACATAACTAAGCATGTTACGCTCAGAGAAGAAAACAGATATATTTCAACATATTTACTTCTGGAAAATATTTTGTTTTGTTTAATTGATATTTACTAGCATGTTTACAAAGCACATGGTGAACATTTCAGGTTTAACTCTGGAATACCTGTCAGTTATATTTTATTTCAGTCCTTCTGTGGTATTGGGCCCTTCCCCCTAGTCCTTTCTGACACAAAACTCCCATTTGCTGCAATGTGAATTTTGCCTTTGTAAAGATGGTTTTGCTATTTCCTTTTTCCTATTATCCAAGTTAGGGCCCAGTCCTAATTGTATTAAACTCATTGTTTGTACTGCTGTTGGCTGGTCAGAACAGGATCAGGTGTGTAGGTTGTGTGCCACAGATGTATGTGCTGGTGGTATAGGACCAGATACTAAGGTCTTTAAATCAAGGCAGACATCCACAGAATTCAACAGGAATTTGGTCAAGTAGGACTGTAGAATTTGGCCTTCAGCTAAGGAGGTGGTCAAAAATTTCACGCAAGTGCCCTGAGAACTTTTATCTCAAGAGATAATAAAATAACTTTCATTTCTATACAGTAGAATCGCAAAGATACGAACACCAGAGTTACGGACTTACCGGTCAACTGGACACCATGTGGACTCTAAAGTAATCAGGCAGCAGTGAAGACAAAACAAAACAAAACAAAACAAAACAAGCAAAAACAAAAAAACCCTGCAGCAAATACTGTATTGCCTTGGGGGCTCAGGGCTTTAGCCATGGGATGGCGGGGGGGGTTGGGGCTGCAGCTGCATGGTGGGAGAGGTCAGGGGTCTGGGCGGGGGCTCACGGCTTCTGACCCTCGGAAGCAGCAGGGCTCAGGGCTTTAGATCCAGGGGGAGCGCTGGAGCTCAGGGCTTCAACCCCATGGCTCCCTTTCCAGCTTCAGCTCTGCGGGGGCGTGCTGGGGCTCCAGCCCCATGGCTCCGTTCTTGGCTTCAGCCCCACGGAAGGTGCTGGGGCTCAGGGCTTTAGCTACAAGGGGAGTGCCAGTTTCAGCCCCAGCACACCCCCGTAGCTAAAACCCGAGCCCCGGCATACCCCCTGGCTGAAACCGGGAGCAGAACCATGGGGACCCCTGAGCCCCAACACCCTGCACGGGGCAGAGCCAGGAATGGAGCTGTGGAGCTGAAGCTCCAAGCCATGGTGCCCCCGCGAGGCTGAAACCAGGAGCGGAGTCACAGGGCTGAAGCCCAGAGCCCCAGTGCTCCCCCCAGGTCAAAATCCCTGAGCCCTGGCTCCCTCCACCCTGCAGCTGCAGCCCCAACACTCTAATGTCTTGTTCAGAGTTATGAAACATTTCAGAGTTATGAACAACCTCCATTCCGAAGGTGTCTGTAACTCTGAGGTTCTACTGTACTTGCAATTTGATGTTCACCATTATCTGTCTTTAGTCAGAATGAACTATCATAATTCATCATACTCATACCTTAAAGAGCAATTTAAGGTATTTCCACATTTTGTTCACCCTGCCAATCTTTTTTAAGAGACATCGATCGACCATGGGAATGGAGATTAAAGGATATTTGCCTGGCCAAATATTCTCATGATGGTGTACACTTCTTGATATTATTCTCACTGCTGTTGCATGATTACAACCACATAACAGAAAGATCAGCCATTGGGAGAGATGTTTTCCAATAAATTGTGAAGATTTTCACACTCAGGGAGACCTAAGTGGACTGCATTGGACCTGGAAATCCCTCGGGGACAAATAGAACTTTCTTCTGGGTTTAGAATAATAGTCTGTTGTATATGTCTTTAAATAAATGTTCATTTACAGAGAACAAGAATCTCCATTAGCCTAAACCAGCCCTCTCAATTGTTTCGCTTGTACAGAGGTTGGGGGGTGGGGAGCAGAAGGGAATACCAAACGTCATTGTATTTATATTTTATAACTGCAGATTAGATATTTCTTTTTAACAAGAGCTGACTAGTGAAAATCATAGAATATCAGGGTTGGAAGGGACCTCAGGAGGTCATCTAGTCCAACCCCCTGCTCAAAGCAGGACCAAATAAGGACTAGCTATGGATATAGGGGCACCTATAAAATAAAATACTGTATTTTACATACATCAGTGATCTTTTTAACATGTTTAAATTAAAAACAGGGCTTCATTTTCTAACTATTGACAAATTCAAGGAAATTAATAGTTTAAATATATTTGAAAGCTCCTTTACACTATAAGCCTTTTAGTGCAGAGACTATCAATTTTTGTATGGTTGCTCAGTGCCTAACACAGTGGGACCCTGGCTGAGTTGTCTCTAGGTGGTACTAAAAAGTACAGTCAGTAATAATAACAACAACTGTAAAAATCTCAGAATCTTCATTGTTTCAACAGCTTTCCCTTTGAAAATCTGTTAGTGCTCCTGTATGAGATTGAAACAAAGAATGACCTGCAAACTCTTATTCATTTTAGGGCATGTCTACACTACAAAGTTAAGTTGACTTTATGTAAATCAGCATCTACCCTCCAAATTAGTTATGTCAATCATGTGTGTCCACACCACGCTCATTGTGTCGGCAGGGTGCTTCCTCACTAGTAGCGCTTCCATTGATGCACAGAGCAGATGCAAATGCAGATGCAGAGCTATTCCACAGCGCAACTAGCCACAGGGGATTTTGGGAAGTGCTTGCAATGCCTTATGGGACAAAAACATTGTCGCAGGTGATAATGGCTTCAGCCTCCTTCCCTTCCCTAATCTCAATGGCAAACAACCCATGTCTTTTCATGCTTTTTTTCAAAAGCCTGGCTTAGCCACACATATGCCATAGCTCAAGAAGCATGGACCCTGCTCAGCTGTACACTCTTGTGTTGTCAGCATTACAAACACCTCATGCCTTATCCTGCAGTATTTCCAGAACTGAGACAGGACCTACTGTGCAGAACATTGCAATGTCACACAATCAGCCCTGCTGCAAGCCATAGAGCGAAACAATTCCCAGTTGCTGGTGGCAGTTGCGCATTGGCTGAACATGGTTGAGCACCTTGGTTCCTGGAAACAAGAACTCACAGGTGGGACCGCATCATTATGCAGTCAAATATCAGAGGGGTAGCCGTGTTAGTCTGGATCTGTAAAAGCAGCAGAGAATCCTGTGGCACCTTATAGACTAACAGACCTTTTGGAGCATGAGCTTTCATAGGTGAATACCCACTTTGTCAGATGCATGCAGGATTCTCTGCTATCATTATGCAGCTATGGCATGATGAGCAGTGGCTGCAGAACTTTTGAATGTGGAAGGCCACTTTCCAGTTTTTGTGCAGAGTTTTCCCCAGTCCTGAAGCAGAGCAATACCAAAATGAGAGCTGTTCTGACAGTGGAAAAGCGAGTGGTGATCACTCTATGGAAGCTTGCAATGCCAGATTGTTGCCCATCAGTGGGGAATCAATTCAAAGTTGGTAAATCCACTGCAGGAGCTGTTGTGATCCAAGTGTGCAGGGCCATTAATAGACTTCTGCTAAGAAGGGTAGTGACTCTGGGCAATATACAGGACATAGTGGATGGTTTTCCTGCGATGAGGTTTCCTAACTGCAGTGAGATGACACATGGCATGCATATCCCTATTTTTGGGTACCAGACCACCTTGGCAAAGAGTACATAAACCAAAACGGATACTTTTCAATAGTGTTGCAAACGCTGGTGGGTCATAGGGGCACCGATATCTCTGTGAGATGGTCAGGAAAAGTGAACATCTTTAGGAACACAGGTCTGTTCAGAAAGCTGCAAGAAGGGACTTTTTTTTCAGACCGCAAAATAACCACTGATGATGTTGAAATGCTAATCGTGATCTGGGAGATCCAGCCTTACCCCTTGCTCCCATGGCTCATGAAGCTGTACACTGGCCACCTGGACAGCAGTAAGGAGCAGTTCAGCAATAAGCTGAGCAAGTGCAGCATGGTGGTGGAATGTGCCTTTGGACATTTAAAAGGTCACTGGCACTGTTTGCTTACTAGGTTAGATCTCAGTGAAAGCAATATCCCCATTGTTATTGCTGTCTGCTCCATAATATCTGTGAAACAAAGGGAAAAAAGTTTCCACCTGGCTGGGGCGTTGAGGCAGATCATTTGACAGCTCATTTTGAGCAGCAAGATTCCAGGGCAATAAAAAGTGCCCAGCAAGGGGCTCTGTGTCTCCATGAGGTTTTGAAAACCTATTTCAGCAATGAACCACAGTAATATGGGACACTTATCTGTGTTGTGCCTTCCCAAACCATCCACACCATTACCTTAGTTCCCCTGTAAGCCCCCTCCCGCCACCCCTTGTCCATGTCTGGAATAAATAGAAGGGTTTTTTTCCCCCTCAAAGTGGTTTCTTTTATTATGCATAAACAAAGACACAGAAAGAAAATAAAATTAAGGTAACCTTAGGCAACAGGGATAACATTGGGGGAGAGAAACAAAGTCAGCTTGTTTTCAGAAGCACTGCACTCCTAACATCAAAGGTCTTGGAAGGGGTGTCTTCTGTTCTTTGTATCCTTCTCTGGGGTTGAATGGAAGGGATACTGTACCTCCCCACCCCATCTCATGGAATGTTTGTGGGAGGAGGATTGTGAACAGGGTGATGCTGGCAGGCAGTTCTGCAAAGGCTTCAAAGGGAGTCTAGCATCAAGCTGCCTTTCCTGAAGCTCAGCCACATGGCTCAACATGTCTGATTGGTCCTTCCTAATCTGCAGCATCTCTTGTTTTACATGTCCATGTCTAGTTTGTTGGAGAGTGAAATCCTTCATGATCTGAGCTCCATCTCAGCTGTCCCAGAGGTGTTCATTATCTTGCGGAACATGTCCTCCGGAGTCCTCTTTTTCTGTGCTCTAATTTGAGAAAGTCTCTCTCCCAGTGTGGAGGGTGCGCCAAAGGACAAACTTTCTGCTGTGAGGCATACAAAACCCAAGGCAACCATTGTTATGTGAACATCGTTTCTTGTGCAAGATTGATATTTAAAAAAAATAAACCCTTATTACATTTCACTGCAAGCTACAATGTAATCAGAATCCCTAGCTATTCCATGAGTTGGTTTGCCACTCCCCAGCCATGGTGAGCATGACTCCAAGGCATGGGTGACAGGTCTTGTGCTGCAACTTTTGGCAAACCTGGATCGGGAGCACAGTTAGGCAATTGAGCAGAGTCCCCCTCCCCCTAGCAACATGGCCAGTGCTTGAGAAAAGGCACCAGTGTTAAGCTTCCCAAATATTTTTTTTCCCCAAGGCGGCCTGGGAGTATGTGTGGAAGATACGGTAAGCCCTCCCCTCCTTTTCTTAACACAGCCTGTAAAATATGGCGACTGTTTCCAACCATAGCAATGACACATTAGGGAAAATGTGGTTATGGGACCCGGATTTCACCATAATGGGGTGGATCACTTGTTCTATTGTTTGCAGTTTGAATACTTGTATTGAAAACTTCCCCCATTTCCCTAGGTAATCCTCAGTGATATCAGTCTCCTTGAGGTTACCAGAGGCAGCAAGGGAGCAGATGCTGCAAGCGTCTGGGTACAGACCTGGTCCTTATACTGCTATATTGTGTGCCACAATGATGTCAGCAGAGTTAATACTGGAGTGACAAGGGAACGTGTCCTACCATGGTGGAAGAAACAAGACAGCCCTCCGCAGAAACCTTCTGCAAAGAATTGCAGAGTACCTCTACAAAATTTTCCTAGAGATCTCAGTGTAGGATTCCCAGGCCATCCCTGTGCACATAAACAGTCTTTTTTAGGGAGCACCCTCAGCATAGGTGGAGCAGTCACCGGCAAGCAGGTACCTACTGCACATCAATTTTTGTTCTGCTTAAACATATAACATAATAGAATGTAACCCCTACAGTTTGATTGGAAATGTATACTCACCAGAGGTGCCTTCCCCAACATCATGCTTGGCCACCACTTGGTCCTGCAAACAGCTAGGCTCCAGGGTTTAAAACAGGTCCTGGCTGTTAGGGAGAATGGATCCACTGCTCACCTGTGTCTCATTCTCCTCCTCCTCTTCCTCATCCACAAAGTCCTACTCATTGTTGCCTGAGCTGGCCCGGGACTCAGACTGCTGGGAGTAATGGTGGGGTTGCCATCAAGAATTACGTAAAAGTAGCATGTCTATGGGGCGGAATCAGAATGACCATTCACCTCCCTTGTCTTCTTGTAGTACGCTTGCCGAAGTTCTTTTATTTTCACATGGCACTGCTATGTGTCCCTGGCGTAGCCCTTCTGCCCCATACCCCACGCGATCTTTGGACAGATGTCAGCGTTTCTTCTGCTGGATTGCAACTGTGCCTGCACAGACTCTTCTTCCCACACAGTAATAAGATCCACCACTTCCCGAGTACACCAGGGTGCAGCGTGTTTGGGGCATTGAATCTCCATGATCAGGTATGCTGGGAAGCCCTCCATGCTGATTAATCAGGAAATGAAAATTCAACATTTCCCAGGGCTTTACCAAGAGAGGGACTGTTTCCTGCGTACCTGGCAGCCATGCAACAGAGTTGAAAATGCTCTCCAGAGTGGTAACCGCAGAGCATTGTGGGACACTTCCTGAGGCCAACTAATTCAAATTACACAACACAGTGTCTACACTATCTTCATGTTGACCTGTGGATGTTGGATTAAGCACTATGCCTCTTGTGGAGGTGGAGTACAGACATTGACTTTACATGTGACTTGATCAATGGAAGTGACCTGGTAGTATACATCATTAGGTTGTCTTAAGATGGCTTCCAACAACCTAACTCTGTAGTGTAGACCAGGCCTTTTAGGATCTGGTTCATAGTATCCCTATACCAAAGAAACTGTGAGCTGGAAATATAGGATGTGTTTTCAGAAAATGAAAGATGCTCAAATGCCATAACTACAGAGCCTAAACAAAACTACGTGTGTACTTGGAAAGAATAAACAGACTGCAACTATCTCCAGATGAACCTAATTTTGTAAAGAATCAATATGACCTTTCTAGCAGGCTTTACAATTGCAAGAGAACTAGTTTGGTGAAGTCAGCCACTCAGCCCTAAATATTTATAGTACAAAAATACAGCCATTTTTAGAACCCGCATTAATTCTTGATTACCTTTGAGATCAGATAGTGTTAAATATGTTTGCATTTTCATTTAATTCATGTTAATTTTACATGTTTTCCTGTATGTATTGTTCCTAGTCTTATTATGTAAATATCATTTCTGTTTTTTTTAATGTTTCTTTGTTATTCAGACCCTGTTAGTGCATACAGATGCATTAATCTTTTGTTTCACCTTCTAACGGGTTGGGGACTCACCACCTGGCGCCTCCTACTGGTCACTTCTGGGAATAAGCTCGTTTCCAGTGGAGCGCCCCCTCCTGGTGGTGTCCTGTCCGTTATTCTGCCCTCTATCGGCGTCTCTGGACCCGCGTTGCTCCCTGCTCAGCGGCGTCCTCTTCGAGAACACTGCCCTCCGGCAGTGCCCCTCAGTCTATCTGCAACCCCTTCCGGGGATGGATCGTCAGCAGTCCTCCAGTCAAGCCTTCGCTTGCAACCACCCGCCCTCTAAGTCTAATCCCTCTCGGCAGGGATCTGGCGTGGTCCATAATGGCCAGTGACTGAATGTACTGCCAGGAGGAAGGGTGGGGGGACCCAGGCCCGCCCTCTACTCTGGGTCCCGACCCAGGGACCCTCTGGCATTCGCCTTGCTGTCCTCCTCCTTTTCCTCCTCCGTCTGTTTCCCTGGGCCACTTCCCCTACGGCCCCTTGCACCCGCTAGGCCCTTTCTGTCAAGGCCCGCAGTCTGGTGGCTAGGGGCTAGAGCTTTCTAGCCTCCTTGAGCCTGCCCAGCACTGCGCTGTCCACGGTGCTAGTCTGTCCCCTGGAGACTGACCTTCTCCCTTTCAAGTCCTGAGACAGACTGACTGCTCTTGCTCTGGGCAGCCTTTGTATACCTCTGAGCCGGGCCCTGATTGGCTGTCTACAATCTGGGCCCTGATTGGCTCCCTATAAGTCCTCCTTTAATTGGCTCCTGGGCTGGGCAGGCTCCCTGGCCTGCCCCAGCCCATTCTCCCAAGGAGTGGGGCAGTCCGCCCCACTACACACCTGCATTGGTGGCCTGCAAATAACTCTGCCCTAGGCCACTTAGCAAAGCACATTGTTGTAATGTAGCTTTGAGGTTACAAAGGTTTGAGTTTCTGTGGCAAACATAGGCTCCTGATCAACCACAGATAGAAAAAGACATTTCAGGCCAGTTTTCACCAGAAAGTCAAGGAATTGCAACAAAGCGAAAATGACCTCAAGACATCAACTAAAGATATATTCACAACACCTTTCATCCTTACATGTTTCCCCTTACATCAGAATTACTGCCATCTTATTTGGCCTAAGATTTGCTGCCATCCATTCCCCCATATATTTCAGGCAGTATGTGGCCCAGAGAACACAGTATCCAGCTCTAATGTCTAAAACCAAACAGGTAAATATTATAACTGAGAACTGTTATGAGCACGTGAGACCTAAATGGCAGAATCTTTCTGTAATACAGTAGTTGCTAGGAGGGTCATTGTAACTGGACTTGCAGCCACTATCCACTCTTTCTAGATTGGTAGCTCTTCATTGCTGAATAAAAACTTCTCAATCTTCCCTATATATCTGTTATCATGGAATTGAAGGTAGTCCAAATTCAGGCTGTTTTTGTAGTGAATTTCCTTATACCTTAGTTCTCTAAAAGCAGTCAACAGAAAGTGTGCTGAGACTGCTATCACAATTTTTTTAATTCAACATGTCTGGGGGGACATTTAGTTCTGATTTTCAATATTAATTACATTAGGCTGCTGTGTGACTAGCTCATTCAGTTCTAGGCATTTCAATAGAAGACAGATGTAGACAAATAGAATGGAATTCTGAGAAAAGCTACAAAACATTTCAAGGGCTAAAGGGAGTAATTTGTGAGGAATGATTAAAGAAACTAACTATGCATAACTTGGCTAAACAATGCCTCAAGGGTGGGTTGGGTGTGGCAGATGCATAAGTGATTGTTTAGGGACCATGTTTGGTATTCCATGACGTTCACGGATTCATAATTATAATCCATAAATATCTACATTCCTGTTGGGTGATAGGTGCTTTGTAAATATAGATGAAGAGATTATGTAGCATTTTAACCCGTTCAGTAGGTTTGGCACCATCTTTTCCAGAGTTATAAATTAGTTCACACCATAAGAAAATGCATTATTCTCTACCTCATTACACAAGCTTTATGTTGATTTAATTCCAGCAAAGCCAATGGAGATACACCAGTGTAAAACTGGTGTAATGAGTGGAGAATTAGACCTGAAATACAACAATACTAAAAAAACATTCTGGGAAGTAGCATAATGTTCCATGAATCTATGAATACAAACATCTCTTACTATATAGAGAATAATTTTGTGTATTCAGAACTCACTGGAAAAGAACAAGAAGCAATAAATTTGAGATCCTAATGTGAAGCACCTAAATCCATATTTTGGCATCTGAATAAGTAGCCTAATTCATAGATATGCTGAGTGTAGCAGCTCCCATTGATTTAAATGATGCTATACACTTGAATCGGAGATGCAGAATAATCTAACCTTTAGTCTGAATGTTCTCTCAGAACAGCTGACAGATTTAGGGCTTGTCTTCACTACCACACTAAATTGGTGCTGTTGCGATCAATGCAGCAGCATCTATTTAGCGGGTCTGGTGAAGACGCGCTATGTTGATGAGAGCACACTCTCCCATCAACATAATTATCCACCTCAATGAGAGGCAGAAGCTATGTTGGTGGGAGAGCATCTCCCGCCAACACAGCATGGCATAGACACTGTGTTAAGTTGATGTAAGTTATGTCAATGAGGGAGATGTTTTTTTCACACCCCTGAATGACGTAAATTACATTGACTTAAGAGGTAGTGCGGACAAATCCTTTGTCTTGTTGTGTTATTTAAGTGGAGGAGCCTTGGGAAAGGCTGTTTCCCATTAGACTAGTTCTCATGCTCTGATCAAGTGGTCTAGGCATCTGATTGCTGAAATCAAATGATTTATCAAAAAGCTGTAGTATTATTGTATTTTTGGGAAGTTTTGGTAAGTTTTAAATCCTGTGAACATTTGTTTACAGTGTTTCCCGAAATATACAACAGGTGGTGCTAAAAGATTAAATTACTAATCTTCATTTCCGGAAAACCCAAGAAAGAAAGAAAGAGAAGGCTTAATTTTTTGTACAGGAGATAATATATTAATGCTTCTAGAAGGAATAAGAGGCTATTGTGAACACAAGCTCTAGCCTTAGAATTAACGAGAATAGTACTGGTATAAAGAAAACAGAATATTATGTGTACGTAATTAGAGAAAGGAGATCTGTCCATTTGATGATGATGGAGACACTAAGAAGTCTCATTTTAGTTGTGCATGAAAATCACTTTTGAGAATGGAAGTCACCAGCAATATATGACATTCGTAATATTTAGCGCCTACTCATTTAGGACTTGATTCAATGCCCAGTTAAATTAGGGGGAAAGATGTCCATTGATTTGAATAGATTTTGGATCAGGCCCATAAACTATGGCTGAACTGCACTGTAAGTCTTGAGATACAAACAATAGGCTCTATAACCAAAATAAATGTATTTCTCTTCACTCATTCTTTTATTACTAAAAAGATCTGCTTCAAACAGGATCTAAGGGTCCATTCTAGGTAAAAAATATTTGCAGCCAAGCTGCATATCAAGCAGGAGTCACTCCAAGTCTGTGCTGGAAGTAACTCTCTTCATGTGGCCATGCATAAGACCTCAGTGATAAATCCTCATAGTTCAGTTGCTAGAGTTCTAGCCCCCGCCCCACATCTGAAATCAATAACTTTTGGGAAGACTTTATTTATTTTAAAAGCGAGTCTTTTTTGCTTGTTTGGCTCATCTTTCTGTCCCTGATTAACAGGTATGTGAGGGTCTGTCATTGGAAGCCACCCCTGGAGACAGATAGAATGTATCTATTTTAGTTTTTTACTCTCTTTATACTACAAGGTGGTTCTTTTGATATTTCTGCCAGCTGAAACATGAAGCATGGTACTTATAACAAGTTCAACTCAAGTTCACTGGATGCAGAGAGTATGTTATCCTGGGTGTATAGACTTGAGCTGTATCTACACTACAAACTTTGGTTAATGCAAGTTACGTCAGCATAAAGATGCTGCAATTATATCACTTGTGCATGTGCATACTTGGCTTCTTGCATCAGCGCTGTGTTGATGTAGAGTGCAGTGCACCATAAATAGGTATTCAAGTATGCAACCCACCACTGCCCAGTGTACTGTCTCTTGGAAAGTTTTGGCCCTGCATGGTTGGGCAGAAACGAGGGATGACTGGGAGCCAACTTTCCGGTGTGCAACTGTCTCCATCCCATAATGTCATCTAAAATCCCATCATTTTTGCATTTTTTTAAAAATCCCACAAACCTGCATGGTCCTCCTCACTATCCATCATCTCTGACAGAAGCATGGAGTCTGCACAGATCTGCACTATTGTCACTAGCATTGTGAGGAAAGGACAAACCATCCTCCGCTATTTGCAGAATCAGCAGGGAACATGATGATTTCTTGGGGGACAGATTACTGTGGGACATAGCAAGAACCAGTCAAGGTTGTTGATGGCATTTATGGAGGAGCTGCAGATGGTTGAGCACCATTTCCGGGTCCAAGAACCAAGCACTGACTGGTGGGATCTCATCGTAATGCAGGCTTGGGATGACAAGCAGAGGCTGCAAAACTTTTGGATGTGTAAGACCACATTTTTAGATCTGTGTGCTAAGCTTGCCCCAGCCCTCCAGCACAGGGACACCAGAATGAGAGCTGCCCTGCCAGTGGGAAAAGGAAGGGATAATCACACTGTGGAAACTTGCAATGACATTTTGTTACCAGTTAGTGGGAAATCATTTTGAGGGGGAAAATCCACATGGGGGCCACAGTCATGCAACTGTGCAGAGCCATTAATCATCTCCTGCTAAGCATGACTGTGACTCTCAGCAATGTGCAGGACATAATGAATGGATTTGCAACAATGAGGTTTCCAAACTGCAATAGAGCAATAGATAGCACCCATATCCCTGTTTTGGCACCAGCCCACCTTGTCACAGAGTACGTCAATAGAAAGGGCTAATTCTCTATGATTATGCAAGCATTGGTGGATCACTGAGAATGCTTCACTGACGTCAGTGTTTGCTGGTTAGGAAAGGTGCATTGCATGATGCTTACATCTTTAAGAACACAGGACTGTTCAGAAAGCTGCAAGCAGGGACTCTCTTTCCCAGTCGCCTGATTATCATTGATGATGCTGAAATGCCAGTAGTGATCCTGGAGACCCAGCCTTCCCCTTGCTCATGAGGCTGTACACTGGCCACCTCGACAACACCCAAGAAAGATTCAACTACCACATCAGCAGGTGCAGAATGACAACTGAATGTTTTTTTTGTAGACTAAAAGGATGCTGACATTGTTTACGCATAAGACTGGGTTTCAGTGAAAAAATCATCCCAATGGTTATAGCTGGTTGCTGTGACCTGCAGAATATCTGTGAAGCAAAGGGGGAAAAGTTGCTGTGAGGGTGGAAGTGGAGCAGCTGTCTGCTGAGTTTGAAAAGCCAGACACAAGGCTATTAGAAAAGCTCAGCGTGGAGCTATACGGCTCAGTGAGGCTTTGAAAGAGCACTTTAACAGTGAGCCACATTAAAGCATTGTGGTGAACTGTGCTTTACCTGGCCCTGTTTTGGGGCCTGTTAGGGATTGTGTAGTGGTTGGTGCACATCTATGAATATAGCACTATCAATGAACCTATTAATTTTGCAGTGCTTGCTGTATATTTATGATTATTAGACTGGGTCACTGATCCTATTAGCTGTGTCATGCTGTACAGAACAAGTAAGTGGGTGTTTTCAGACCTGCTAGATACTCTGCAGCTTATGTTGTGAATTCTCCTCTGACAAAACTGATGCAAAGAAAAATCTGTGCACTTTAAAAGCAAATACATTAAAAACTTAATAAATTAAGGAAACAGAACTTAACAAGGGGGAACAACATTCATGTCCATTTTACTTACACATACAGCAATGATGGCTTCCACAGGTCAGTGTATGTGAAGATGTGGTTGTTCTTACCACCCCCTGGGGTGGAATGGTTGTGGTATGCATGCGGCCCTGGATACTCCATGGAATGTTGAGGGGCAGGGGTGTAGGGAGCTGCTGTAATGGACTTCTCCATGGACTGAAAACGGGAGGCAAGCCCATGATTGTTTAATCTGTAGCTCCATCAGAGTCTGCAGCATCTGTGTTTGCTGCCAGAGACGCACCAGTATGTCTTGGTGTATCTCCCTCTCCTCTTCCTGCTGGGACTCCTGGGCCTTTTTCCTGTCTCCTCTTTCCTTCTCGAGGCTGTTTGCAGTGTTCATCCTCCAGGCCCTTTGCTCATGATCTGATGCATTGCTGCCTTGCAGGATCTCATTGAACACGTCAGCTCAAGTTCCCTTCTTTCTCCTCCTTCTCTGGCTCAGATGTTCCGTGGGTGTGAAGGGGGAACCTCTCCGGGGTGCCATGGCAGCAGCTGCAGATAAAATACATAGAGGTACCATTGTCAATATAGTCACAACAGAAAGCAAAAGTTAAAATTCAGAAGTCCCTTCCCTTACTCCCCTAAAGTTTTAAACAAGACATGATTCTTGACCCTTCTGATTTTGGAGAAATCAGCATCAACCATGGTGAGTATGGCCCTCCATGGATAGGGAAATGGGGAAGGAATTGTTTGGTTGCATGAAACTATGAGTATAGGGCAATGTCATTGAATACTGGCACCATTTTCCACAGGCCATGGCGATTTTAGCTAACATCTCACTCCTGAGTGGTCTGCAGGTTCATTGTCAAGCATGGCATGCAGCACTTTATAAAAACAGCATGTTTTCAGCTCATCCCACAATTGAGTGTTGGCCTCCCTGGCCTTCTGGTATGCCTGCCACAATTCCTTTGCTTTAATATGGCACTGCTGCTAGTCCTTGGCATGGTCAGCTGGGAAGTTGCACACAACATTGGAGCACTGCTAGGTGTGCTCACAAAGCTGGACAATCAGGAAAAGTCATATGAAAAATTCACAGGGCTTTAAAATGGGAGGGAATGGGCTTCTGGTCTGCACTACCCCCAGGCCATGGAATTCAAACTTGTGACCACAGCGGTCAGTATTGGGCATTGTGGGACAGCTGCCGGAAGACTGTTAGGGTTGACATAAGTAATGAAGTGTCTAGACTCATGCTGTGTCGACCTCAGCACATTGACCATGGCTCAATGCCACTTGGGGAGGTAATATTACTGCATTGCTGTAACAGGGTACTTACATCAATGGGAGATAAATTTAAGTGTAGACACATGCTAAACTAGGTTAGTTCAAGGTAGCTTATGTCAACCTAACTTTGTAGTGTAGATCAGGCCTTAGTGTTCTTCTTAGTATTTAATTTGTGCTTTCCACAAGCAGATATAATAGAAGATATAAATGTGTCGCTCAGGTCTAGCTAAGCTGGACCAAGTATTAGAACATGTAACATAGGGCACTAGCAAAGGCTAGGCACGTGGCAAGTTGTGATGCCTGCTCCTGATTGGCTAAGAATTGCAGACATCCTATTAATTTTGCTACCCTGTCTCCTCTGCCCCACCATGACCCACTTATTTGTCTTATTTACTTGTTATAGCTCATTTTTAGATCATAAGCTCTTTGGGGGCTGGAACTGTCATTTTCTATATGTTTGTACAGCAGAGCCCTAGCACAATGAAGCCCTGAGGTGATTGGCCTCTAGGCGCCATCACAATATAAATGTTAAGTAATAATATATTAATAAAATAATAATTAATAAATATAATGGTGGATTAGATCTAAGAAGTCTTTTCCATCTCTAATTTCAAGAATATAGTGTGTAGATGGCTGTACATATTTGTAGTTCCACCGTTTTCTTAGTGACCACATCTTTGTGGTGATTATTAGATACTAATTGTTCATCCTTAGAGATTGTCTCTTACTTTTCAGCCAGAGTGGAAGGATTTGGAGTAGAATTCTACTGATGACTGAACAGGGGCATGTTGATTTGATGGAACCAAACTTCTTTTCCTGACTGTTTTGGGTCCATACAAATAGAAACTTAGGTATTGCCATCTGATCAAACCACTGGCCTATTTAGTCTGGCAATCTACAGTAGAACCTCAGAGTTACGAACACCAGAGTTATGAACTGACTGGTCAACCAAACTCTCATTTGGAACCAGAAGTAAACAATCAGGCTGCAGCAAAACACACACACACACACACAAAAGCAAATACCACACAGTACTGTGTTAAACGTAAACTACTAAAAAAAAAAAGGTTTTAAAAAAATGATTTGACAAGGCAAGGAAACTATTTTTGTGCTTATTTCATTTAAATTAAGATGGTTAAAAGTGGCATTTTCCTTCTGCATAGTAAAGTTTCAAAGCTGTATTATGCCAATGTTCAGTTGTAAACTTTTGAAAGAACAACCATAATGTTTTGTTCAGAGTTATGAACATTTTAAAGTTACCAACAACCTCCATTCCTGAGGTGTTTGTAACTCTGAGGTTCTTCTGTATCTGTCACAGTATATGATACTACAGTGAAAGGGGTAAACCCCAATAATAAGCAATTTCATAATAATCTGTCTATGCAAGAAGTTTCTTCCTAATGTCAGGCAATTGATTATTTTCTTGAGTCTTGAAAAAAGGGGATTGAGTAACCCTAATGCATGGGTGATGTAAATGCATTTATTATTTTATTCTTATGTACATGTCCGTCTATTTTAAATCCTGCTAAGATCAATATTGTCTTGTGGCAATGAGTTCTACAGTTTACTTATGTGTAGTATAACAAAAGTATTTTCTTTGATGTGTTCAAAATGTTTTGGCATTTCACATATGTCTATCATGTTTCCTCTTCTCTTACTCCTTCCTATACTCCACAGTCCTAATCTTGTCGTCTGTCACGTCTGAAGTGCAATCCAGATCAGTAAGGGGTTGTGTCACTGCCTGCCCTGTAACCTTGGGTGCCTTAAATGTTCTGCTGCTGTGACTCATAGCTTGAACACCAACAGCCAGCAGACAAGCATGTTGTACCCTGAGCCTCTATGTACTGTGCAGCCTTATTTCAATGCTTCTGATCCCAGCTGCATGCCACAACACAACAGCCCCGACAACAGCAGCTTTGGTTACACTTGGCAAGTTGACCCCAACATACTTCCAGCCCCAAACCAATGGCCCTGAAATGTCCAGCCCACTCCTGGACCACTCAGAGAAATAAGATTAGAGGAAAGGAGCAAGATTAGAGGAACTCCACTTTAAAGGAGTTAGCAGTTTCTTCAATTTAAACCCACCACTGGTTGGTTTAGATTAAAAGGAAACAAGTTTAATTAACACAGGACATAGGTTAAGTGATGCCAAATAACAGAAATAAAGTTAGAGATGGTTACAATCAAACAAAAGTGAAAACACACTTCTAACTGTCTACAACTTAATCTAGCAGGGCATAGTCTTTGTTTAAGATGGTTTCCCTCACCCATTATTTTTGTCCAGTCAGGACTTTCTCAGTCAGGACTTTCCACAGGAGCAGGAGCTGCTGGTTTTCATTGTATTCTTAGGTGAAAGATCTTCGCCTAAGCAGGTTTCTCACCTATATTCAGTTCTGAGACTTCAGTGCAATTCAATGAAAGACCCATCTTTCTCAGCTTGCAAGAACTCTGGCCCTTTCTGTCTTCCTAGTAATGGACTCCAAGATGGTTTCTTCCCTTTCCTTATAACTTCACAAACTCACTGTTTTGTTCCTAGACCTCATGCTGTTCTTCCTTTCCTGTGAACTTCTCATCCCCCTGCTGATTCAGATGTAAATAGGGCTTCCATTGTTTCTGGTCATACCTTGCTTAATTTAATTGGAGACAGGTTCATAGCTACCTTCCCTCCTGTCTGGGAGAAAACCAGTTTACTAACTCTCATTGTTTGATAACAGACTTAAAAATATAACATCAGTGAGTATTTATAGTTCCTCATATAGGGTTAATACATGCATTTTACAGTGATAGTAATCAGCAGTGTCATTAGCTTTCATAAAAGAGCTTCCTTGATACACTTTTATAATACAGTAATATTGTATACAATCAGTTGATTCAACTACTTATCATTTGATGTTCTGACTCCTCAAGAGATTATTTTCCCCATTTGCTAGATTGATGGATTTTCTTGCCCTTATGTAGATGTGCTTTCATTGTCTCTGCCTGATGACCAGACTGGTCAACCAAGCAAATATGCATCCCATTGTCTAGAGCAGAGTGGGCTTATGCATTGCTTGCCAAACACAGTTAAGAATGTAATTCTAGGACATAGCCATAATTCTTTGTACACACCCGGCACATTACCCAAAAATATTAATGATCAGTGAGTTATTAGTTTTCCAGTGATATCTGACATGCCACCTTTTGGGTATATATCATGATAACAGTAGGTTAGGCGTAGTGAGCATGTCAGGGCTGACAGAATTGCTGAAACATATTAGTGAACTACAAATTGGCCTCAGTGTCACACTTTCTTCAAAGGAATGTCTTTCCAGCATCTGATAATTTTGCTGCCATTCTCTGGATTCTCCGTTGCTGCTGTATGGCTTCTGAGAAAGAGTGACCAAAATCAAACACTGTATACACAGTAAGGGCATCCCAATTTTTAAGTGGCATTAAATAATTTTCATTAGCATACTCTCTCTTAATACACTGTTTGCTTTTGTGACCTCTGCTATACATCGAGAGAGGTTTCATTGTGCTGTCCAAAATGATGCCCACAGAAGGTCTTTTCCTTGAATGCTTCCACTTAATGTAGAGTATCAGAGGGGTAGCCATGTTAGTCTGGATCTGTAAAAGCAGCAGAGAAAACTGTGGCACCTTATAGACTAACAGACATTTTGGAGCATGAGCTTTTGTGGGTGAATACCCACTTCGTCAGATGCATGTAGTGGAAATTTCCAGGGGCACGGTATAATATGAACTAGCAGGAAAGCTAGAGAAACGAGTTAGTTCAATCAGGAGGGAATGAGGCCCAGTCTAGAAGCAGTAGGCGTGATGAAAACCAATGAGAAGAGAAACTGGTTCATGTAGTATGCAAGCCATTCACAGTCATTTGTTCAGTCTTGACTGATGTAGGTGTCAAAGGAAGACTCTGCAGCTCAGCATGTCTCTTGAAGTCTGGGCCTGAGTTTTCTTTGCTGCAGGATGGCCACCTTAAGGTCGCTATAGTGTGGCGGGAGGTTTGACAAGTGCGCTCTCCACAGTTTTTTAGTATATTGCCATTCCTAATATCTGATTGTGTTCCATTATCTTTCCGTAGAGCTGTCCAGTGTTGGCCGATGTACATAGCAGATGGGGACATTGGCGAGGCATATGATGGTGATAGTTAATGGTGGAACGCAGGTAGAATGACCAGTATGGTGTGGCATGATCTGGTTATGGTCCTGTGATGGTGTCGAGCTGAGTGTAGAAATGTGGGCAGATTGGCATTGAGAGGTTTTGTGTTGCATGGATTGGTCCTGACTAGCAGTTACTATGGTGCGGTGTGCAGAATTGCTGGTGAGAATACTTGTCAGGTGGCAGGGTTGTCTGTGGCAAGGATTGACTGCCACCAAAGGTCTGTGAAGGTGGATCAATTGTCAGAGAGAGGGTTGTAGATCCCTGAATGATGCGTTGCGAGGGGTTTAGCTGGGGGCTTTGATTGATGGCCAGTGGAGTCCTGTTTGGTTTCTTCTCTTGGCGGTTGTCTTGCAGTAGGGGCTTCTGGTACATTCTGGCTTTTTTATTACTGTTTCCTATATTCTCGTGCAGGTATGTAGTTTGAGAAGCTTGGTGGAGATTTGTAGGTGTTGGTCTCTGTCTGCGGGTTAGAGCAGATGCGGTTGTACCTCAGTGCTTGGCTGTAGACAATAGGATCGTGTTGATATGCCCAGGATGGAAGCGGGAGCATGAAGGTAGGCATAGCGGCAGTAGGTTTCGATATAGGTGGTGTTAATGTGATCATCACTTATTTGCACCGTGGTGTCTAGAAAGTGGACCTCCCATGTAGAGTGGTCCAGGCTGAGGCTGATGGTGGGTGGAAGCTGTTGAAATCGTGGTGAATTTTCCAGAGTCTCCCTTCCCATGGGTCCAATGATGAAGATGTCATCAATGTAGCGAGTAGAGAAGGGCGTGAGTGGACGAGAGCTGGGAAGCGTTGTTCCAGGTCGACCATAAAAATATTGGCAATATTGCGGGGCATGCGGGTGCCCATAGCAGTGCCACTGATCTGAGATATATATTGTCATCAAATAAATAGTTGTGGTGAGTACAAGGCACAGAGCTCAGCAGCCAGTTGTGCTGCGCATCATCAGGGATACTACTGTTCCTGACAGCTTGTATTCTATCTTGTGTGGGATGTTTGTGTAGAGAGCCTTTACATCCATGGTGGCTAGGATGGTGTTTTCTGGGATGTGACCAATGCATTGTAGTTTCCTCAGGAAATCAGTGGTGGCACGGAGATAGCTGGAGTGCTGGTGCATAGAGTCTGAGTAGAGAGTCCACATATCCAGACAGTCCTTCAGTGAGTGCCAATGCCCAAGATGATGGGGCGTCCAGGATTTTCGGGTTTGTGGATCTTGGTAGTAGATAGAATAACCCTGGTCGGGCCGGGGTGTAGGAGTGTCCTGAGTAGATGGTGCAGTTTCTTAGTGTATCCTCAGTGGGATCTGAGGGAAGTGACCTGTAGAATTTGGTATTGGAGAGTTGTCTGGCGGCTTCCTTGGTAGTCAGACCTGTTCATGATGACAACAGCACCTCCTTTATCAGCCTCTTTGATGATAATGTCAGGGGGGTTCTCTGAGGAGGTGGACGGCATTGCGTTCTGCATGACTTAGGTTATGAGGCAAGCGTTGTTTTTTCACGATTTCTGCCTTCGTCGGCGAAGCATTCAGTGTTAGGTCCAGACGTCATTTCGGACCACGGAGGATCCATGTGGATGTCTTCTTCTTGTGCTGTGGTGGGAGGACCTGTGTATCAGTGCACTGTTAGTGTCGTCCTGGAAGTATCTTGGAGTCGGAGACGGTGAAAGTAGGCTTCCAGATCACCACAGAACTGTATCATATTGATGGGTGGAAGGGCAGAAAGAGAATCCCGAGATAGGACAGACTTTTCTTCCGGCTGAGTGTGTAGTTGGATAGATTGATGATATTGCTGGGGGGGTTAGGGTACCACGGTTGTGGCCCATGTGGCAGGTAGGAGTTTAGATAGCTTACAGTCTTTTTTCACTTTGTAAGAGAGGTGAAATGAGTAATAGTAAGATCTCCTGTCTTATTTTAGTGAAGTCGTTTTTATGGAAGTGTTGGTTATTAATGAGAGTCTCCAGGTTGGAGAGCGCTTATAGAGTTTTCCTGTTTGCTGTATCTACAACCATCCTGGACAGTGATCCACACTTTCACAGGCCTTGGGTGCGGGCCAATCCTCGCCCACAGACAACCTGCCAACCTGAAACGTATTCCACAGCAACTGCACACCGCACCATAGTAACTCTAGCTCAGGAACCAATCCATGCAACAAACCTCAGTGCCAACTCTGCCCACATATCTACACCAGCGACACCATCACAGACCTAACCAGATCAGCCACATCATCACCGGCTTCATTCACCTGCACGTCCACCAATGTAATATATGCCATCATATGCCAGCAATGCCCTTCTGCTATGTACATCGCCAAATGGACAGTCTCTACGGAAAAGGATAAATGGACACAAATCAGATATTAGGAATGGCAAATATAACAAAAACCTGTAGAGAAGCACTTCAACCTCCCTGGCCACACTATAGCAGACCTTAAGGTGGCCATCTGCAGCAAAAAACTTCAGGAACCAGACTTCAAAGAGATACTGCTGAGCTCAGTTCATCTGCAAATTTGACACCACCAGCTCAGGACTGAACAAAGACTGTGAATGGCTTGCCACTACAGAACCAGTTTCTCCTCTCTTGGTTTTCACACCTCAGCTGCTAGAACCAGGGCCTTATTCTCCCTGATTGAACTAACCTCGTTATCTCTAGCTTCCTTGCTAGCATATATATACCTGCCCCTGGAAATTTCCACTACATGCATCTGACGAAGTGGGTATTCACCCACGAAAGCTCATGCTCCAAAACGTCTGTTAGTCTATAAGGTGCCACAGGTTCTCTGCTCCACTTAATGTAGAAACTTTCAATGCGTCCGAATAGTTCAAATTGTTCCTTTAGAGCTGTCACAGGGAGAAGTAAATTAAACTTCTCCGTGCTGAGGTCGAGAAAATGTTTTAAACCACTGCTATCCTGACATAAGGTTTCTATCACGGTAGTCATGGTCTACGCCAGCACAGAGTATGTAAAGGATGCTCTGAGTCAATGGACTCCCTGGCCACATCATCTTGCTGGCTGGACCACACACTAGTGGGTTGAAACAAACCTTGTCCAGATCCTCCTGGTGCAAATGAGGTTATGGTCACTTTAGTTCACCACACAATTTTCCTAGCAGATTTTCCACCATTGAGATCAATGATCCATGATGCATTCACCAACACAGACTCTGTGCTGAGTCTGTCCTAGTCTTTTCAACTGGTAAAAGACTGATTTGGAGTAATAGAGCAGCTGAAGGGACATTTTTTCTCAGAAAAGATAAGTCACCATTGGAGCTCTGGCTCTTAGCCTCCTCCACATTGATCTGAAAGAAGGATTTTGCCTTAAGACTATGAATATGGAGCACTTGTGAAAAGAAGGGCTGTTATTGGTGTTTTTTTCTATTCAGCATGGAAAACACAAGTTAAAATCGAAGATATTTGGCAAAATGAACTAAGGAGAAAAAGGATTTTGGGCTTAAATCACTTCATCTGGCACCAGAGAGGGAATCTGTAGTAATACCATCATCTGTTTTCCCCAGCGTATTGTCCCCTTAGATGCTGCTTCCTGCCCAGATGTAGAGAGTGCAAGTTGTACCTTTTATTGACAGAGGTGAATCTGGCCCTTTAAGTTATTCTATTAAGAATGCTTTTTAAAACAGAGACATTGCATAAATACACCCACACAGGAGCGGCTCTAGCTTTTTTGCTGCCTCAAGCATGGCAGGCAGGCTGCCTTCGGCGGCTTGCCTGTGAGAGGTCTGTTGGTCCCACAGATTCGGCGTATCCGCCGACGAATTGCCGCTGAATCTGCGGTACTGGCAGACCTCCTGCAAACAGGCCACCGAAGGCTGCCTGACTGCTGCCCTCGCAGGGATGCTCGCTTGCCGCCCCAGGCATGTGCTTGGAGCGCTGGTACTTGGAGCCGCTGCTGCACCCACAGCATGTCTGATTTACCTGAAGTCTTCACTGTTGCTAATTTCAGCAAAAAATATTTCAGCTTTTATTGATTCTCTTGTCCAGCTGAGAATAAATGGTAACTGATCATGTGGATAAAGCTAGCTCTTCATGAGAAGTAAGGCATCTATAATACCAATAAAAATTAGACCATGACAATAATTAGACTGTGATCAGAGTCCTATATTTACTTTTTTATAAATGCAACAGAAATAAAAATCGAAGTCATGGCATATTCAAATATTTTGCATTTCTCAAAGCACAAAATTACTGAAACCCAAATATAGGATATTTGAACTTCTCTAAACAGTTTTTTTCAAACATTATATTAAAAGTTTAACAAAGATTGGCTTTTCTGAGTACTTAACCAATGTGCATATTTGGACACACACACCACACCACTTAAAGGCAATACTGAGCAATTCACATTCTGTGGCCATTTACTGTAGCCACTTAGATAACTACAGAAACACTTGTTACACAAACAAAAACCTTCAAAGGGACCTTTCAGATCTCAGTCTCCATTAATAAGTTTTTTCAAAACTCCTTGACTTTTTCATTTTTTAATGCCCAGTAAGTCACTCTTTATTCCTTCTCTCCATTGTTTGTTAACACCTTCTTAGAACCTTGAAATCTTTCCCCCACTGATATAATCCTATTGTAGTTTGAAAATATTAATTCCTCCCCACATATTTTGAATGGAACAGAAATTGACTGATTGTCAGAGCTGAGACATAAGCTGCTAGGACTAGGGTTGGAGCAGGAGTTAGAGTTGGGAGTCAAGCCAAGAGTCAGAATCAGAGTCGGAGTGTCAAGCCAAAGGTCAGGAACAATGCAGGGAAGCAGGGTTCAGGAGTCATGGTCCAATGTAGCAGCAAGGTAGAGCCCAGTTGTGCAGATAACTTCCTATGCCTCTCTTTGGGTCTAAATAGGAAGCCCTGACCAATCCGAGTTCACAGTTTCCCCCAGTCAGGCCCAGATAAACCCTCCCTGATGTAACTTCAGGTTTCATAGCTTCTTCTACTCAGTTGGTTAGCAGAAAGCCATTGGAAGGGATGTGGAGTTGACTGAGGCCCCTCGTTCAAGACCTGCAGAGTCATGACGCTGGGCTTGCTGGCTGTTTTGATTTAAGTACCATTTTTACAAGGCCTTCTCACATTTTTATTAGTGCACCAATATCATGAGGATGTCAGCCTCTAGAGCTCTGGGAGTGGTGATAAAGTCCTTTATTGCTACTGAGAGGTCATGAAACATTTTTGAGGGTACCACAGAAAAAGTGATTATTTATTTTCATTCACAGAGGGTGAACAGTAGATATTGCTAATAAAATACATAAAATTTAGGATATTTACTATCCACTTGACCCTCACATTTACACAATAACAAATTTAGAGTAGGTCCAACTTTTGATTTTAAAAATATTAACCATTTAAAATGCAGCCACACCTGTTTGGCTTAGCATAGTGTTCTGCAAGTTCACACGGTGAGACACATTTCTCACCATGCATAAATTTTCCATTGTGTCTGAATGAAAGGTTTTTAATTAAGTTCAGCAATTCATAGTATTCTGCTGGCAGCTGCTGTACTATTTAAAAAAAAAAATAAAAGACACCACTTCTCATGCTGGCCATGACTGAATCCACCATGAAAGTCACTAAACCCCTTTGCTGCCCAGCAATAGCACTCATAAAAAGAGCATCACTGTTTTCTCAAGTCTGGCTAACACTAGGCCCCCAATTTGATACTGTGAACCTCAATTTGTCCCCCGAAAATGGGTTGAGGATGTTAGTAGAGCTGCATGCAGCACAGTGAACCCACATTCCTTCCATTCTGTCTCCATTCTTCACCTGGAACAGGCCACCCGCAACAACCCTAAGACCTGAGGGCATGACCACAATTCAACATAAGCCTAGGCTCACTCTTGAGCCCAAACCCTCTTTCATCTACAGACAACTCTGTCAGACTCAGGCCCCAGGGACCCGGCAGGGGAGGGCTCAGACCCAAATGCTATAATTTTGCAGTGTGGATGCAGCTTGGCCCTGAGCCCTCCAAACTTGCATCCTGACAGGCCACCAATGCTGTCTCACAATTCCATGGGACAGTGTCCTTTGTTCTTTCTATCCCAAGATTGGCCAATCAACTCCTGGTTCAAGATCAGCTGTTAAGTGTTCAACCCCTCTACTTTATGCCAACTGCTGAAATGCAAGCGGTTCTCCTGTGTTTGAAATGACCACAAACACGAAGGAATCCTTTGTCAAGTGTGCAGCTAGCTGGTCACGGAAGCACAGATTTTGTTTGATCTCAGGTGCGAGGCAAGCAAACAGTTAGACTTTAGGAAGAGTCCCAGGAATGATTATGCATACCAGGAAACAGCAAAGAAGCTGGCAGTGTTGGAAATTCACTGGACCAGTGCAGGGAGCAGATTAAGCAGTTCAAGAATGGCCACCACAATGCCAGGGATGAGAATCACTCCTTTGGGAACTCACCATCATTGTGCCCATTTTACAAGGAGTTTGACGGGGTTCTGAGTACTGCCCTGAGCACTGAGCCCCCAGTGATGCACGATATCCTGGTCAGCCAGGTGTGACCAAATGCATCACTGTTTTCACCCTCTACACACTATCTCTGTACAAAATTGGCCATGTGAGATATCTTTTGAAAATGAATAACTCACTGATCAATAACATCATGGTGAAATGTGTACCCACATTATATGTAAAGTTATAAACATAAAATGAAAATAAGATCTGAAGTATGCTTACCAGGCAAATCTGGATAAACCAGTTTCTCAGAAACAAAGGAGAAGCTAATGGCTCTAGCCAGGTGTCATCACTTGTCAAGTGGCCGTTCTTTGGCAAGGAAAGTGGACAGGAACAAATAGATGTGCATCTTAGCAAATAACAGTATGGAACCTCTTTCATTAGGAGACTTTATCTAGGGGTAATCCTCTGGAAAATGGTTTCAGAGTGGTAGCCATGTTAGTCTATATCAGCAAAAAGAACAGGAGTACTTGTGGCACCTTAGAGACTAACAAATTTATTTGAGCATAAGCTTTCGTGGGCTAAAACCCACTTCATCAGATGCATGCAGTGGAAAATACAATAGGAAGATTACACACACACACACACACACACACACACAGAAAACATGAAAAATTGGGTGTTGCCATAAATACTATAATGAGAGTGATCAGTTAAGGTGAGATATTATCAGCAGGATTAAAAAAAGCTTTCAAAGGGGGACTGGTGGACTCCAAGGTATCTCTCCATATCCTCCTCTTTCACCTAAAGACAAAAGAAACAGCCTATGGACTTTGAGAGCAGAACCTGGCCTGAGAATTTGGTCAGCAATATTACAAGTGGTAAGGGATTTCACCTTGAATCAAGCCACCGGAGCAGCTGCAACATATCTAGGTCTGTACTAAGAGGAGCAGCCTGCTATGGAGCCAATAACAGAAACAGAAGAGGCAGATGTAGCCCTGGAGCATAAGCGTTTGGCTTCATGGTTGTTTTTATTAATACAGGGATTTCTGGTTTATAACCCAATGCAAAAGTTATTACAAACAGTGAGCATCAGCATGTATCCGCTAATAGCATCTCAGACACGCCCCCACCACCATGTGGAATTCAAAATGGAGACTAGGAAGTGCACACAACAGTGAAGCAATCATTTGTAATTAAAATTACAATTAACGTTTTACTAGAAACTCACACATTCTTGCAAAGATGTGCCAAAGTGTTAAAAATAAGAACCCAATATTGCCTTTTAGTACATCATGCTGAACAGATTGGCTGTGCCACAATGTGACAAGCAGCCAATAAACTGAAGGGGGTGGAGGGTAAGTAAAGTTAAATGTAATCCATGAGTGACAAAATTAATATCCAAAGTATGGCCAGAGTTTTGTATATAGTCCAGAAGTGGGGGTGCGGGAAAAGGGAGGGGAAAATGGTGGTGTAGTTCTGCCACTCCCGTGCAAATGCCCACCCCAGGAGAATACCTCCACCCTACTGCAGTGGCAGCTAAGTGCATGCGAAACATAGAAAGAAGAGAAAATAGAACAGGAGCAAGAGGACACAACAGTAAGGGGTTTATGTGCACTGGTTTCACTATTTAGTGTTTGGTTTGTGCACTTTGTTCTATTAGTGGTTTTTGTGTTCGTTTATTACTGGTGTTTCGATGTGCTAATGGCAGCTGCCCTGCCTGCCAATAGTTTAATATGTTTTCCCCCCCTAACATAAGCAAGGTCTGAATGAGCTCTTCCTTGCCATCTAGTGATGAGCCGGGGAAGGAATACTTCAGAGTCAGACCACATCTGTCTGCATAAACACACATACTCTGCCTAGATTTTCAGCACAGTTGCATTGCCAAAGTGATTAATTTTGTCTGGTGTTGAGATACCAATCACTTTTGTATTGAATGCAAGGGTAATGAAATGTTATCATCCTTACGGTGTGAGTAAAGGGCAACAGAACTGGGCTTAGCACACCCTGATTGAGGAAGTCACCCTCAACCACAGCGCACTTGCGAAGCAGGGATGCCAATGCCCAGTGAAAAGGGAGAGAAGGTGTGGACAAGTATGGGCTCTACCTAAGAGTCCTAGATACAATTTGACCCTCCCCATCTCCACTGTTTAATGACAGAAGTGATTAGACTCAACTGAAAGTCTGAGTTTTGTTAAGTGATTGTTAGAACTGAAATCAGTGAGAACCAGGTCAAGCTGCTGAGCCTTAGCACAGCTGTGGGACAATGTTGCAGTGACAGAGGCTGCCCAGCCTGCACTAAACAGTGAGTTTCCCCATTACCCACTGAAATCAGAGAGCTGGGTTAAGTGGTGGAACCTCGGAAAGTGGCACTGCAGAGAGTGGCAGCAACAGCCCCAGAGTGAAGGACGATGGTGGAGTGAATGGCAGTAGCAGCACCCAATGGTGTCAGAATGAATGGTGGCCACATTAGGCAGTAAGAGCGACGGCCACAGTGGATGGTGATGGCAGAGTGAATGGCAGCAACTGTGAGTAAGCTGCAGAGGAAGCAACAGAGGCATTGCTCAATGTTCCTCCGCCTCCCCCACAGAGGTGGGAGGTGAACCTACAGAAATGCATCTGTGAACTCAGGGTCTTTGCTGACCAAGGACATCCAACTGTGAGTGGGGTGCAGTGGAGGGAGAGGAGACTGATGTGCTAAAGGGGCAGTGGTTTGTCAGACTTTCACTTGCAAGGTGGGAAACTGAAGCAAAGGACATACTGTGGGGGCAGGTTGGCTTACGGTTGCATGTTTTTGAATATGGTTAGGGTGCTTTCCCAAACTAATGCTTCGTTCCCTTTCCCTTTTATTTAAAGTTCTTGTTCTTTATACACAGACTCAGGGCTTGTGAGTAGGAAGTATTACCTCCTAGAGGCACCCGGGCTGGTGGTAAATGTTCCCAGATTGCTGGGTGGGAGCTCACACCAGTACTGTTTTGTAGTATTAAGAGGGACCCCTAGCTATAGAACCCAGCCCTTGTTGCTGCCAGTTGCACCTGTTAGAACGGTATTATATTCATACATGTTCAAAACTAAAGGCTTTGATTAAGAAGTTTTGTTACCATCACTGCATCACATCATAATGTATATTTCAAATAGTAAAGATAAACAGAAGAGACAACACGGACTGTTTCTCAATACATTTATCTACATCAAGCCTGTAAATCTACTGTTCTTTCCCGACACACTCAATCCATTGCATAAGGAGTCATGTCAGTCACAAGTAAAGTCCCCCTGCATTGTAATCTGCCAAACACACATACAACCACCATTCTACATCTGCCGAGTATAATTAAACCTTATTTTACCAAACCCTTTAAGATCTGCCTACTGTTTCCTAAACCAAGGCAAAAGGGCGTAAGTGCATTCCCCCAGAACAAGAGTAGAGGCAGTAACTCCATTTATGACAGTATCATTTAGTGGGAATAGTGTCCCAGCCTCTCCATGGACTCCCAGTCAGCAGAAAATCCTAATATCATGAATTTTTCCAGTGCAGCCTACGTTGGCATAAATCAGCCTCTGTGGTCCACAAGAGCTTACATAACAATGGAATCATAGAATAGAATCATAGAAGATTAGGGTTGGAAGAGACCTCAGGAGGTCATCTAGCCCAACCCCCTGCTCAAAGCAGGACCAACGCCAACTAAATCATCCCAGCCAGGGCTTTGTCAAACCTGACCTTAAGAACCTCTAAGGAAGGAGATTCCACCACCTCTGTAGGTAACGCCACTTCAGTGCTTCACACCCCTCGTGAAATGTGGTTTCCCTAATTATCCAACCTAGACTTCCCCCACTGCAACTTGAGACCATTGCTTCTTGTTCTGTCATCTGCCACCATTGAGAACAGCCTAGCTCCATCCTCTTTGGAACTCCCTTTCAGGTAATTGAAGGCTGCTATCAAATCTCCCCTCACTCTTCTCTTCTGCAGACTCAATAACCCTAGTTACCTCAGCCTCTCCTTGTAAGTCATGGAGTAGTACCCTTTGCAGTTTACGCATTCATGTGCTCCTTGAGGAGGGCAAACTATGGGCATGAGTCCCACCAATGGCACTGGCACAGCTTGGACACTATTCTCTCAAAACCAGCAGTTACTTTGGGGATTTTGTTTATATACCACCACCTTTGGGTTAAAAAAAGAAATCACTTGCCTGATAGCCTCAGAAACCTCCAACACCCAACTGATTTGCCATGGACTTCATGCATGTTGTGACGCTGGAGGGTAAGGACAAGCTGCTCACAAAGCTCCAGAAATGTAGATTTCTTCATGCATAAGTTCTGGATCCACTGCTGGTTATCCCAGGCTCACAGGATGATCTAACTCCCACAAGTCTGCTCTTGTAGCCCTGCTCCAGAAGGGCCAGCCTATGCAGAAGGCATCAGTCGCTCTACAAGAGTCATGAGCAGCAGTCAGTTTCATCTTCCATGGCTGTGTTCTCCTCCTCCTCCATCTAGTGCCTTCAGTAGGTCAGAAATGCCACTAGAATGCCCACCAGCATCTCATGTAGGGTGACCAGACATCCCAATAAAATTGGGACTGTCTTGATTTTAAGGAGTTTGTCCTGCATCCTGAGCCGAGTACAGTCGGGATGCCATTTGTCCCGATATTTTGTTTCCTGGCCTTTGGTGGCAATTCAGCGGAGAGTCCTTCAGTCGCAGATGGTCTTCGGTGGTATTTCAGCGGTAGGTGCTTCTGTCTTTGGTGGCAAGGTTTATTACCCACTGCTGAAATACCACCAAAGACTGTCCGCGACTGAAGGACTCTCCGCCTAATTGCCGCTGCGGTGGTCTGGATATTTTCCCCTTAACATCTGGTCACCCTAATCTCATGGAAACTCTGCCTATTTGCTGAAAACAGGAGTGAAAGCACAAGCAAGAAACACTCTTCAAATGGTGACTTCATGTGCTGGCTCCAGTTGCCAGGAACATGCAGACTCAAAAAGACAGCTTGGCAGGATGTGACAGCTTCCTGTTACATGGAGGATGAACAGTCAAGTTTTCCTACACTACACCACAAACCAGTGTGGCCACAGCTGGGAAGGGCACTGAGAAGCTTGGAGTATGGCAGTTTAATTCAGATTTGCCTAATACAGAGTGGATATTGGAGTCCTGGGTCCAAAAATTGTAATTGTAGGGTCACCAATGATTTGTGACACTCAAGCCATTGGCTTTCAAACCCTGGGTCTGCAGACCACAAGTCTCATTAATCCTGGATTTACATTGCAGCGTAGATATACCGTTAGATGTCTTTAAAGGCATCAGTTGCTCATATCCTCTCTTGTGGTTATGGGGTGCGGGATACCCTCTATTCGTGGATTTCAGGAGTGCCAGATGGCTGCTCCCATCCAGCAACACTTTCATTGCTCCTTGCATTAGTATCTTTGTCCCCCAGTCCACAAAGAAGTTCTGAGCCAACACAAGAATCATGTATATTTTCAGGTTGCAGAGTAGCAGCCGTGTTAGTCTGTATCTGCAAAAAGAACAGGAGTACTTGTGGCATCTTAGAGACTAACAAATTTATTTGAGCATAAGCTTTCATGGGCTACAGCCCACTTCTTCGGATGCATAGAATGGAACATATATTGAGGAGCAATTTTGCAACAGAAAAGCTTCAAAAACAGACTCCAACAAGAAACTGCTGAACTCGAATTGATATGCAAACTAGATACAATCAACTTAGGCTTGAATAGAGACTGGGAATGGCTGAGCCACTGCAAACATTGAATCTATCTCCCCATGTAAGTATTCTCACATTTCTTATCAAACTGTCTGTACTGGGCTATCTTGATTATCACTTCATAAGTTTTTTCTCTTACTTAATTGGCCTCTCAGAGTTGGTAAGACAACTCCCACCTTTTCATGCTCTCTGTATGCGTATATATATCTCCTCAATATATGTTCCATTCTATGCATCCAAAGAAGTGGGCTGTAGCTTATGCTCAAATAAATTTGTTAGTCTCTAAGGTGCCACAAGTACTCCTGTTCTTTTTATGTATATTTTCAGACTTAAATGACTTGCTATTATGTTTATTCCATAATAATTTTCTCTAAATAAAAGGAATGTCTGCCTCACACAGCATCCATTCAGCTTACTAAATTTAAGGACTTGTACAATTGTTTCATTACAGGCTCTGTGATGAAGTGGGGAGTTTTCTTGGTTTTTCTGTGTTTTCCAGTGGGTTGCATGAAGAGGGAATGGGACTCAGTGTCTCTGGATGTTACTGGTTTAACGAGGTGAAGGGAGAGGGAGTTTGTTGTTACAGGGAACGGGAGAGGGTACTTGGGACCCCAGCTGATAGCCTAGAGGTTGGAGACCCCAGTGACTGGTGACCTGGAGACCCAGCTCAGGAGTCACAGCAGGTTCTGGCCAGTGGAAGAACAATGAGCTGCGAAGAAGGACTCCGGTGACCTGACCAGCTGGTTCCAGCCAGAGGGGGCCAGAGAAGGGCTGAGAGGAGAGGAGACCCAGGCTATCCTGTTTACGACCCTGTTTACCTGGAGAGAAGACAGTGGACAGAGGCAGGGCTTGGGATATCGGAGGCCCAGCTGGGAAGCAGGGGGGCTCTGGGCTTGAGAGGGGCAGCAGGCAGAGCCCACCTGGATGTGGGGAGACTGGGATGTGCTGGGCTCAGGGAGGCCAGGCTTGAGGCCCTGAGAGTTTCCTGTGCTGTGTTCAACTCTCAATAAACCTTCCTGTTTTATGCTGGCTGAGACTCACTCCAGTCTAGAGAACGGGGTTGCATCAACCCCTTTGGGGGTGAGGAGGTCTGGGGGGTCCAGAGTGCATGAACTCCCGGAGGGGGCCGATGGCGAGAAACAGGTGTGCTAAGACTCAGAGAGGTGTGACTCCAGGAGGTGGAGGGGCCTGACCCCAAGAGAGAGCGGACCCCCGAGAAGGGCTGTCTCACTAAAAGGGGCGCCCCCCCACAGACCGCACGGGGCCATGAGTGGGCATAATGTGTGAGTCCGTGACAGGCTCCCAACCAGAACTATACCTGATTTGCAAAAGAAAATGGACAGGATCCACAAGGAGCATTGTGTGAATTCACACAATAGCATTAGTATTATATCACTGTTTGCAGTAATGCTTAAATACAGAAGATGCCAATCTCTATATTCACATTCTAAAAAATTGGGCTCAAGAGAATCTTTTAAATAGTTTGTAAATAATTAAACACTTTCATATGAAGTAGGTGGTTCAATACTTTGTTTCTCAGCTATTTGAGACAGCACAAATCTGCCTTTTGGGGAATCACAGGAGATCTCACTCTTGGATTTTTGCCCTTTTAGCCTCAATCATATCATTGTTCTAGGATTACTAAATGACAATATAAGGAAGAAGTTAAATAAAGCTACCATTGGGAACAGAAAACGCATGTGCTAGTTGGAGTAGGATTCCCAGGCCTTCAATTCCTCTTATCTTTATTCTGGACTTCAAAGGGGTTTTAAGAATTCCCCTAAAAAATTATTAGTGCCCGCCCCCCCATCTCTTTTTCTACAACAGCTACCAGAAAAACAGTTTTATTTACTAAGGAGCCAAATCTCTCAAATCAGTAGGTCTCCATTTGGTAGCCTTCTCCCTGTAGTACAGTGGTTCTCACACTTTTGTACTGGTGACCTCTTTCACACAGCACACCTTTGAGAGCATGCGTGTGCACACACACACACACTTAGATTAAAAACAAACACTTTTTCATATATTTAACACTCAGCGGCAGCTCCAGGCACCAGCGCTCCAAGCACGTGCCTGGGGTAGCAAGCCGTGGGGGGGTGCCCTGCCGGTCCCTGCAAGCTTGTCTGCGGGATGTCCGCTGATCCTGAGGATTCAGCGGCAATTCGGTGGTGGGTACGCCGAATCCGTGGGACTGGCGGACCTCCCACAGGCAAGCCGCCAAAGGTAGCCTGCCTGCCATGCTTGGGAAGGCAAAAAAGCTAGATTCGCCCGTTAACACCATTATAAATGCTGGATGCAAAGTGGGGTTTGGGGTGGAGGCTGACAGCTCACAATCCCTCATATAATAACTGCATCCCTGAGGCATCCCAACCCCCAGTTTGAGAACCCCTCCTCACTTCATTCCTCCACCTTTTTTCTGATCCTACTACTTCCAATCTTCCTTCTTACCCACCCCACTCCAACCTTTTATTTCCTCTCTTATCCTCCTTTCCCCAATATTCTGTCTAATAAGGAGCATAAATGCCAAGAATTGGTATATTCACTTCTTGAATTAGAGGCCACTGCTTTCAGTTTCAATATTGATTGTGTAAACTAAATATTATGTAGAAAAAGAATATTGATCACACAATCTAGACCAGACTGTGACTAAGACTCTTGGTTATGTTCGCTGGTGGTAAAAAGAGACCATGAGAGGTAAAAACAATGAGGAGTTCTTGTAACACCTTAGAGACTAGCAAATTTATTTGGGCATAAGCTTTTGTGAGCTAAAACCCACTTCATCAGATGCATGGAGTGGAAAATACAGTAGGGAGGTATAAATACACAGCACACAAGAAGGTGGGAGTTGCCTTACCAAGTGGGGGGTCAGTGCTAATAAGCCAATTCAATTAAGGTGGAAGTGGGCTATTCTCAACACCTGACAAGAAGGGAGGAAAAAAAATCACTTTTGTAGTGCTAATGAGTTCAATGTAATCAAGGTGGCCCATTTCAAACAGTTGAGAAGAAGGTGTGAGTATCAGCAGGGGAAAATTAGTTTTTGTAGTGACCCATCCACTCCCAGTCTTTATTCAGGCTTAATTTGATGGTGTCCTGTTTGCAAATTAATTTCAGTTCTGCAGTTTCTCATTGGAGTCTGTTTTGAAGTTGTTTTGTTGAACAATTGCCACTTTTAAGTCTGTTATTGAGTGTCCAGGGAGATTGACATGTTCTCCTACTGGTTTTTAATGTTATAATTCTTGAAGTCAGTTTGTGTCTATTTACTCTTTTGCACAGAGACTGTTTGGTCTCGCCAATGTATATGGCAGAGGGGCATTACTGGCACATGATGTCATATATCACATTGGTAGATGTGCAGGTGAACAAGCCCCTGATGGTGTGGCTGATGTGGTTAGGTCCTATGATGGTGGCCCTTGAATAGATGTATGGACAGAGTTGGCACCAGGGTTTGTTGCACAGCTTGGTTGCTGGGTTAGTTTTTTTGTTGTGTGGTGTGTAGTTGCTGGTAAGTAGTTGCTTCAGGTTGCGGGGGAGGAAGTCTGTAAGCGAGGACTGGCTTGTCTCCCCAGATCTGTGAGAGTGAGGGATTGTCATTCAGTATAGGTTGTAGATTCTTGATGGTGCACTGAAGAGGTTTTAGGTGGGGGCTTTAGGTGACAGCTAGTGGCATTCTGTTACTTTCTTTGTTGGGCCTGTCCTGTAGTAGGTGATTTCTGGGTACCCTTCTGGCTCCGTTAATCTGTTTCTTCATTTCACCAGGTGGGTAGTGTAGTTTTAAGAATGTTTGATAGAGATCCTGTAGGTGTTTGTCTCTGTCTGAGGGATTGGAGCAAATGCAGTTGTATCTTAGAGTGTGGCTGTAGACAATGGATTGTGTGATGTGGTCTGGATGAAAGCTAAAGGCATTTAGCTAAGTATAGCAGTCAGTGGGGTTCAGGTATAGGGTGATGTTTACGTGACCATCACTTATTTGCACTGTAGTGTCTAGGAAGTGGATCTCTTGTGTGGACTGGTCCAGGCTGAGGTTGCTGGGGACGGGGGGGGGGGGGGGGGGGGGAGGGGGCGCCTGCAGATGGGGCAGCATGCAAAGCCACCTGGCTGCACCTCTGCATAGGAATCAGAGGGGAAACAAACATGCTGCTGCTGCTTCTTCTGGGAGCTGCTTGAGGTAAGTGCTGTCCAAAGCCTACCCCTATCCTGTGCCCCCAAGCCCCTGCCCACCCTTGATCCCCCTCCCACCCTCCGAACTGCTCCATCCCAGCCCAGAGCAAACTCCTGCAACCCCAACCTCTCATCTGCAGCCCCACCCCAGAGCTTGCATTCCCAATTGGAGCCCTCCCCCTGCACCTCCCCCACCCCAGAGCCCCCTCCTGCACCCTGAAGTCCTCATTTCTGGCCCCACCCCAGAGCCTTCACCCCCTCCTGCACCCCAACCCCCAATTTTGTGACCATTCAGAGCCCGCCATACAATTTCCATACCCAGATGTGGCCCTCGGACCAAAAAGTTTGCCCATTCCTGATTTAGCGGGTCTAGTGAAGACCCATTAAAATCAACAGCAGAGCAGTACTCCATCTTTCCAAGATACCGGTGCTCCACCTCTCCAAGAAGAGTAAGGGAAGTCAACCGGAGAGCATCTCACATAGCTTGAGTTGCTTAACTTAGGTCAGTTAGTGAAAACAAGCCCTTAGTTTCAACTGATTAGTAATCAGCATGAGCTAAGCAGCAATAAGCCTGGTTTAAATTTAAAAAAGTGGGGCTGCATGGATTTAGGTAAACCAATGCAAAGTCACAGATGACCTTACTATGTAGACAAGTCCTCAGCCTATTTTTCCCCCCTTTCCAGACTCCAGTGCCTGCTACTGTGCCCTCATAGCCAAGGTAGGTTAGAAACAGTCCTGCCACAGTAAGTTAACAAGAAATGAGTCAGCATTCCATGTATGAGTCCAACACCTGCTAGCAAGATGGATCAATAGAAAACCCTGCCATCCTGTCAAAGAGTCTATTGTCTTACTGGTAGATAGGAGAATTACCCATCAGTATCAATGGGAATGATCTGTCTTAGCACGCCACCCCCCCCATACTAATCCATGAATAAAACCCTAAGCAAGGTCATAGTTATTGCTCAGAAACCCAGAAGGCTGAGTTTTTAAAGGGGATCAAACATAGCATCCAAGTTTTAGCCACAATTTTGCAGGTGTAATTAACTATGTCTGGGGTGGCAAGCCACAGGGGGCGCCTAGCCAGTCGCCATGAGGGCAGCAGTCAGGCTGCCTTCAGCGGCTTGCCTGTGGGAGGTCCACCGGTCCCACGGATTTGGCAGCAATTTGGCGGCAGGAACGCCGAAGCCGCAGGACCTGGGACCTCCTGCAGGCTTACCGCTGAAGGCAGCCTGCCTGCCATGCGTGAGGCAGCAAAAAAGTTAGAGCCGCCCCTGACTACAGTGGCAAATGGCAGCATCTGACTGTCTGACTTGTCTACAGGTTGAGTCAGGTAGTTAAACATCTAAATAACGCCCATTATAATTTATGCCAGCCAATAATTGTTGGTGCAAAGTTGCACACAGGAAATTGGAGACCTTTGGAAGTCTCCAAAGTTTAGAGTCTGCTTTTAAAAAAAAAAAACAACTCATGCAGGTCAATCAGCTGTAATCAGATTGCCAAATGGCTTTATGAGAATGCGATTGTTGTGTATTTACTACCCATGAAAAGGTTAATTTGTAAACATCTCAGAGTAACAGTGTTAACCGTGGGAATTTTTTCTGATGTTGTAACTTGGTATCCTGCTTAAAAGCATTTGTGGTCGGAGTTCTCCTAAAAGAGAGAAAGGAACTGGATTTAGCACTGTAGACATGCAAACTCACCCTGCGGCACCTCCTGCTGGTGACTCCTGGGAATTAGCTCTTTTTCCAGCCAGAAGCACCCTCTACAGGTCGGTGATCTGCCTGTCCTCTAGCCCCATGTCCCTCCCTGGACCCTGGTGCCTCTTTTAACTGGGGTGTTGACCCCTGGCAGTACCCTACCAATCGGGGTCTCCCCTCCCTGGGGAACTCCCAACCCACTATCCCCACCTGGCCCCAGTTTTGGCTACTGCCCAGTCTCCATCTAGCCTCCGTTCACTGGGGCAGACTGCAGTATCAGGCACTCATCATAGGCAAAAGGGTTTGTACCTGCTGCTTTAGCCTACCCCTGGGCTGCCCTCTGCAGCCCCCAGTAGCTGTTGGCCTTGTGCTAGACTGAAGCCTGGGGCTTTCCAGGCTGGAGTTCCCCAGCTCCTCTGCCTTTACTCAGCCCTGCTTCACTCAGGTACTCTGTCTTTAGCTCCCTGCAGCCAGGCCCTTCTCCTTCTACAGGCAGAGGAAGATTCCTTTGTCTGCCCCTGGCATCTCTGGGCCAGCTGAGTCTGTTTGGGGTGTGGCCTCAGCCACTTCCCCCAATCAGCCCAGCCTAAAAGCTGCTTTCTCCAGCCATAGCCCCCTCCCAGGGCTGTTTTTAACCCTTCAGGGCAGGAGCAGGGGTCCACCCTGCTAAAAGCACTCTCCAGTTTTCATGCAGATTTTTTTTTTAAAATGCTTAAAAAAGCTAGAGCTAAGTTCTTGTTCTCATAGTAACCAGCCCTAGTGCCTTTGGGTCACCATGTGAAACATTTAGAGCAGTACCTGTTTCTCCAGGCACAGGAACCACAACTGCAGCAGGCCTTTAATGGCCTTTGAATGAGGAGATGGTTTATTTTGAGCTCTTCCTTCATACATCCCTAGAAGGCCTGTCACAATCTGGCTCTCTGCATCTGTTTTGCTCCTCAGAACTGATGTCTGGACGTTGCAGGATGCTTCAACCATCCTTTAACACCAAGCCGAGCACACACCCACTCCTCGAGAACACAGTCAGTAGAACATCTCTTACTGCCATTGAAGTACTAGATGATTTTTCCATAACTGAGTGACAAAATATTATATTGATGTAGTCAGACAGTAGTGATGATCTGTGGGGAAGTTTGTGTACAGAGAGTATGGGGCAAGGACAGAAATACAAAGATCAAGGACTTTAGTCCAGTGGTTCTCAAAGTGTGGGTCAGGACCCCCAAATGGGTCATAACCTTTAAAGGGTCACCAGGGCTGGCTTAGACTTGCTGGGACTTAGGGCTGAAGCCTGAGCCCCATTGTCCAGGGCGGAAGCCAAAGCCTGATGTTTCAGCCCTGGGCAGCGGGGCTGAGGTTGCAGGCCTCTGGCCTGTAGCTGGAGCCCTTGAGCTTTGCCCCCACCTGGAGTGGTGGGGCTCAGGCTTTGGCCCTGTAATGATGCTACCTCTGGTGGGACACAACTGACAGTACCAATTCAGGACAAATTGCTTAGAGCAGGGCAGATACAGCCCAAGGCTGGGGTTTCTCCATCTTTAAGGCACCCCAAACCAACCAGACAGAGAGGACTTTGGTTTTACCCCACTGGCTATCCAGAAGTCATACAAGCAATTCCCTTAGACACTCCAGTTTCCCAGTACTGCCATCAGGGCCACTCATTATGGGGATGAATGGTTATGAAAACCAGGGTTACCATATTTCATCAATCAAAAAAAGAGGACGGGGAGAGCCCCACCCCATCCACTCCCTCCCACTTCCCACCCCTCGAACCCCCAACCTGCTCTTTGTCCCTGATCTGCCCCCTGACCCCCCTACTGGCCCTAACTATCCTACCCGCTACTGTCCCCTGCTTTGCCCAAACCATTTCCACACTCCTGCCTGCAGACAGACCCCGCAAGTACTCCCAACCGCATCAAACCACGTCCCTTCCTTCAGCAGTATCGCCAGAAAATCCTACCCATCAACTCCCCCTTCCCCTGACGCTTCAATCCCTTCCACACCGCTACCCCTACAGCCCCCACCCCCAAACTCCCGACCCATCCAACCCTCCCTCACTCCCTGTTCCCTGGCTGCTCCAATCCCTCTCCACACCCCTACCCCTACAGCTCCACCAGAACTGTCAACTCATCCAACCCTCCTCCTGCTCCCTGACTGCCCCCCCGGACTCCCATTATCACCACGCCGCTCCAGCCGCTGGCTCCATGTGGAGCCAAACCAGACAAGCTGCCGAGCACACAGCCCTTCCCCTGCAGAGTGCTACGATGTGACACTGAGGCGGGGGAGGGACTCTGCCTTCTGGAGGCCAATGGGAGCCTCTAAATCAGGCCCAGGTACCCAACCAGCCGCACCACACTCTGCGTGAGGGTAAGGGAAGGGAGGAAGGAAAAATCCTGGATGGTTGGATCAGCCCTGGGCGAACCCGACAGCCCCACTCTGCCTCTTGCCCGCGGCCACACAGTAAGCCCACGCAGGCCGCATGTTATGCGGGCCTCGTTTACATGTCAGTTTGAATGTTCACATCTGAGCTTTCCTAGGGATTGGCATCTCCTAAAGTTCATGATCAGTTAAGTGTTTCCTGATAGGACTATTCTCAGTAAGTGCCCATTCTCAAGAAGCTGACCAAATGCTTCACCGAGGCTACTTGAATTAAAACACATTGAGATACAAGTACATAGCCAATATTCATAACTTCAGCTACAAAAAATGATACACATACAGACAGCATAATCATAACCAGCAAATCATAACCTCTTCAGACACCTCACATGACAACCTTCGTATAATATTTGCAGCAAATATATAACAGTGATTGCAACAATGATCTATATGGTTACAGTTTATGTCAATATCATCACAGGCCCGCGCCCCCCGGGGCAGTGGGGGTTGGGCAGACTCAGGTTTTGGTCCCCCCTCCTGGGGTCATAAAGTAATTTTTGTTGTCAGCAGGGGGTCGCGGTGCAATGAAGTTTGAGAACCCCTGCCTTAGTTCAAGGGCTAGATTCATGGTTGGAATAAACAATTACAGCATCAGAAAACAATGGAGTTGTACCTACTTATTGCGGCGATGACTGAATTTGTCCCATTAATCATCTGGCATCTTCTACCAGGACTAATTTTTTTTTTGTTTTTATTGTGTCAAATGAAAACATCAAACAAGCAAAAAACCAAAACCATCTTTCTACAGTCTCTGTCTTGGGGATATTGACTTGTATAGGTATGTCATTCCAGTAAATTTGTGAATGCTTAACCTTGTTAAGCCAATATCATTGCAGCTTTACTTTCATTTACAATGCATTTTAATTAAGCTTACTGGCAAAGGAGTAGATATTAGGAAGTTAACTATGTCACCCATGATGTTAAGTCAGTCATGATTAACGAACAAAATAAAATTGCATATTATTAAGTGCTAATTTACCTACAAGTAGAGAACACTTTAAGAAAATTTGTGTAAGTCATTTGATAGTGTCTCTCTGGTCTTTTGACTATTAAGAAATGGAAATATAATTTACAGAACCATAACAAAGACTGTTTATTGTTATTGCATTACTATTTTCAGCATTTTTTCAAGCACAACATTAAAAAAAAAGAACATTTTCCCCAAGAATGTTTCCCAAGGAACAGTGAGACTACAATTTGCTTTCATAATGGCATCTGCACAGTTCTGAAACAGACAAACTTCTAGTGTGTCAACTGGGGTATGGGACGGTCAACTCTGCCATCCGTAAATAAAATATAGGGCAACATGCAGCCCTGTGCAAAGCAATGACAAAAGGAAGATGTTGCTTGGTGCATCTTCTTCTATAGAACCACTGCAAGCTAAGAAACAGGAGCAGGGTGTGCCCATAGCTTGCACTGATTACTGATAGAGGAATAGTTCAACACCTGGATGAATTTCCAAAACCACAGATCATAACCCTTGGGATCATAAGGCCTAACCCAAAGCCTATAAAAATCAATGGAAAGATTCTCATTGACTTCAGGAGACTTTGGATCAGACTTATGGTGTGACACATCATGCTTCGCTAGCCTTCTGTCCTAGTACTCTCTCATGAACTGTAGGGAGTATCTGCCCTGATGCTTGTAAGTGGGGTGGGATGGAAAAAGCCTCCCCATACCCTTCTTCCTACCAGGGTAGCCAAGGGCCATTTTTTGTATATTTTTTTTAAAGGGACCTCAACTAAGTTTAGACCCTAGATTTAGGTCTTTGAAAAGCCAGCAAGGTGAGACTTAAAGAAAATCCTTTTGTTTGCATTAGGTTCTGTATTATAAACAATGACAAATCAGTGACCACAAGTGTTGTTTTTGGCAGCCACAATGGCATTGTTAGTGCATGACAACCCAAAAGAAAAGCTGACTGGAAACAAAAAAGAAATTGACTAGTCTAATTTTTAGTCACTAAGATGTCAGAGGGGAGCACGGGGTTGCAGAGGGAGGAATGGAAAAAAACCAACACACACAACAATTTTTTGGCCAAGTGCAACTAATAAAGTGCAAAACAGATTGAGGCATATGCATGACAATGCTCTTTTCAGGCCTGAAGTGTGAATGTCATAGTCAAAGCTCCATGCAGTTTTAGAGGCATGTCAGTCCAGTATTATCATCCTCCTGTGAAATCCATGATATAAAATCAGGGTCTGCATAATAAGCTCACCCTTTTTTGAACTACTGCATCCTTAAAGTGAACTCAGACAACAGGTTGTGAAGCATGGGATTAATATTCACTATTTACAATAATTCGATATAAAACATGTCAGTCTTGCTATTCAGTGCTTATAGGGTGAATTTAATGCTAGTATTCCCCCAGAGATCTGTCAGAGTGTAGTTGCTGGCCAGGGATTTTTGCCATTGACTTCAGTATGGCTAGGATTTCACTTAAGGTATTTCAGAGTTCCAAGGACTGATCAGAATTTCTCATCTCAAGATCAACCCTAGCCCTGGTAATGAGTTACCAAAACTTCCTGCCCTCTGATGTCTGTTTATCAGCTAATATAATACAAGTTGGTATTCTCATCCTATTTCTTAGTGGACATATCCAGGACACAAAACTAACCATGACTGGCATTAATCAATGTCTGGCCTGGCAGCCTGTAACGATGCTGGCTTTGGTAGGACACTTCTGAAAGTACCAATTCAGGACAAATTGCTCAGAGCAGGGCAGTTACAGCCCAAGGCTGGGGGTCCTTTGAACACCAAGGCAAACCAAATCACCCAAACCAAACAGAGAGGACTTCGGTTTTACCCCACTGACTAACAGAGAGTCATACAAGAAATTCCCTTAAACACTCCAGTTTCCTAGTATCACCACCAGGGCCACTCGTTGTGGGGATGAATGGTTATGAAGACCAATACCCCAGTAAAAGAGAAAAGGTTCTCCTGATCCCAAAGGACCAAGCCCCAGACGCAGGTCAATATACAAATCAGATCTTACCCACAAATCACACTGTTGCCAATCCTTTAGAATCCAAAATCTAAAGGTTTATTCATAAAAGGAAAAAGATATAGATGAGAGCTAGAATTGATTAAATGGAATCAATTACATACAGTAATGGCAAAGTTCTTGGTTCAGGCTTGTAGCAGCAATGGAATAAACTACAGGTTCAAATCAAGTCTCTGGAGTACATACAGATGGGATGGGTCATTCAGTCCTTTATAGATTTATGGGGAAATGATTAAGTATCCTCACACCTTCTTGTCAACTGTCTGGAATAGGCCATCTTGATTATCACTACAAAAGTTTATTTTCCTCTTCCTAATAATAGTTTATCTTAATTAGCCTCTTAGAGTTGGTATGGCAACTTCCACCTTTTCATGTTCTCTGTATGTATATATCTATCTATCTTCTTACTACATGTTCCTTCCATTCTATGCATCTGATGAAGTGGGCTGTAGCCCACAAAAGCTTATGCTCAAATAAATTTGATAGTCTCAAAAGGTGCCACAAGTACACCTCTACCCTGATATAACGTGACCCGATATAACACAAATTTGGCTACAATGCGGTAAAGCAGCTCTCTGGGGGGCAGGGCTGCACAATCTGGCGGATCAAAGCAAGTTCAATACAACACAGTTTCACCTATAACACGGTAAGATTTTTTTGGCTCCCGAGGACAGCGTTATATCAGGGTAGAGGTGTATTCCTGTTTTATTTGCAGTCTTTTATAGTCTCTTGCTTTCTTTGTTCCAAAAACAAACTATCCAGCACATGGCCCAGAAAAACCTTAGAGTTCTGTTCATAAGCATGTCCCTGCATACCTTGCTGAGTCACAGGGTGTAGCTGCCTTCTCTCAATGGGTCAGTTGTATAGCTGATGGTCCTTAATGAGCCATCAAGCAGGCTAGGCAGTGCTGATGGCAAATTGTCTGGTGTGTCACCCAGAAGCATAGCACAAGTTTGAAATACAGACAGTATAGAGCCAATACTTACAACTTTAAATACAAAAAAATATACATGCATCCAGATAGTATAATCATAACCAGCAAACCATAATCTTGTCTTAGACACCTTATTTGATCCCCCTTTATACAAGATTTGGTGCCACTACAGGACATTGGTTGCAATAATGTTCTATATAGTCCCAGTTCATATTAATACCGTCACACAGCCTCAGGAGACAAACAGACTGAACCTCACTCCCATGTTTAGATGTAGTCCCCTCCGTGTACCAGTAGAAGCATCTTGACAGAGGAGGAAAACGTGAACAGTTGCTTCCTGTGTCATACCTGGTCTGTGGACAGAGTGTGGAATTTGGTTACCTGAAGCTGTCAGTCCATCATCTTCTGAATACTTGGCAAATTAACATTTTTGCTTTTTTTCCTTGAAAGTTTCTTCAGAAGCAGAGCAGAATGTAGAATTTACCCTAGTGAAGAAAGCCCTTCTAATAGCCATTGTAATAAAACCAGTGTCAACCCAGTTTTCAGTGGCAACTTAAAGTTTAATTCAGTAGTAAATGTTGTTATATCCTAGTTACAGAAGCTAATAGTTTACTTTTATGGTTAAAACCACAAGCATAACGCAGAACACACTGGGCCATATTTAGTCCTATTTAAGAAACACAACTTCATTGACTTTGGGGCCATAGGAACTGGGAGGGGGAGGAATAGAGCTGGAGATGCTAGCTTTACTCCAGCTCTCAGTTTGGGGGACTCCTCAGCTGTCTTCTTGTTGTAGCTTCTGCCCTGATGAGAGGTCCCCATATGATACAGATGTGCTATTTGCCTCTAAGTTCCATTTGTAGCTGGTCTGTTGCATTATGTTAAATCTTTGCTGGATAAGCCCCCCCCCCCACACCCCAGATAAGATCTTTGGATCAGGGACTTTATCTTTTACTAAGCTTTTTGAGCAAAATGGAGTAAAACCAACTGGAAGTGCATAAAATTAGTGGATAAAATTGTTGGTGTCAGATTGGGACTTATGTCTTTTCTAAAAATTGAAGTAAATAAAGAGCATCTCAGTGAAATTCACAGATACTAAATTGGAAGGGAGTGTAACCAGAGAGAACAGAAATAACTCCGAGAGAATGAGGGTAGAATCCACAAAGAGACTTAAGCGTTACAACTCTGAGTGCCACAACACTTAACTTTTAGGCACCTAGCAGGTTAAAACAAAACAAAACCCCATCATCCATAGGAACAACCACTAATCCACAAAGCCAAGTTAGGCACCTAGGCTCCCTAAATGAGGAATGGGGAGAGAGATGCCTAAGAATATGATCCACAAATGACAGCATGCTATGCAGCGGGCTTCCTAAGCTAGCCAATGGGAAATGCTGAGGAGAAGGATGTGCACTAAGCCACACCATGCATTCAGGGCCGGTGCTTCCATTTAGGTAACCTAGGCAGTCACCTAGGGTGCCAGGATTTGAGAGGGTGGCAATTCAGCTGCGGGAGGTCCTTCCGCACTCTGGGTCGTCGTCGGCAATTCTGCAGCGGGTCCTTCACTCGCTCCGGGACCCACCGCCAAAGTGCCCCGAAGACCGGGAGTGCGGAAGGACCCCCGCCTAGGGCGCCAAAAACCCTGGTGCCGCTCCTGCATGCACTTCCCCTCCCTACCCCAAGATAGGTGCCTCCTTACAACCTTGACTCACATGCCTAACTCTTCTTTGCAATCCACAAACAAGAACTCGCCGTCTGGAGTCAAACAGTTTAGGTGCCCAAGGTGTTTCTTGCAGGAATGGGTTAGGCACCTGCGATGCTTCATGCAGAACACCTTATACCTTCATCTCAGTAGTTAGAGCACTCACCTGGGATGTGGGAGACCCAGGGTTCATTGCCCCTCCTTCCCTGAGGGGGCAGAAAAGAGGTGGGAGACACCTGTTCAGATGTTAGGCAGGTGCTTTAACTAGTTAGCTATGGGATATTCTGAACTGGGACTCCCTTAGTATCTTCTGCTGACACTGTTCCACTGTGAATAAATCATTGTGCTAGAGAGAAATGATTAATCCAGTGTTTCGAACACCTTTCTGCATTCAGCAGGAGTTTTGGGGATCACAGTGGAGCCAAAACTGGGACTTAGGCATCAAAGTACCTTTGTGGTTCCCACACTTAAGATCAGCTCCTGCACAGACTAAAGTTACGGACAAGTTTCTCAATTACTTAACTAGAGCAGCATCAATCCCATTAGAGAAGGTTAGGAATATGGACAGTTCTAAAGTTACAAGTTAAGTTTCCTCAGTATACTACCTTGCAAGTCTTTCAAAGTGAAAGTCATCTGAAATACAGATATTCATTGTAAGGGAGAAATCCAGAAAGCAGCAATGCAGAAAAAAATATCTTGGGGTGATATTGTACAAGTTAGATTAGAGTTTGCAATCTGATAAGGGAAAAAAGATCTATGCAATTTTGGGTTATGTATGCAGAGTTATCAAGTCACAGAGCAGGGAAAAGATAGTCTCTGTGGCTCCGATGACAGTACACCTGAACACCTTAGAATCCGAGAGTTATTGACAAGTACAGAGAAGAATAATCAACTAGTTAAGGTGCTAGAGAGCTTGACTTATAAGGAAAGCCTTTAGAGCTCAATTTGCAAATAGTATAAACAATGATTAAGGGGGACATCACTACCAGTCTTTTTTGCCTCAAGATTCCCACTGTTGCTACCACCAGTTCAGCTCCATGGGTGATCGCAACAGTGGGAGTACTAGTATAGACAAGGCTTCAGCAGCCACTGATGTTTTAAGCATGGCATCATCTAGACCTAATCTGAGCAGGATGAGATGATCTAGTGCAGGAGTCAGCAACCTTTCAGAAGTGGTGGGCTGAGTCTTCATTCACTCACTCTAATTTAAGGTTGTGTGTGCCGGTAATACATTTAACCATTTTTAGAAGGGCTCTTTCTATAAGTCTGTAATATATAACTAAAATATTGTTGTATGTAAAGTAAATAAGGTTTTTAAAATGTTTAAGAAGCTTCATTTAAAATTAAATTAAAATGCAGAGCCCCCCAGACTGGTGGCCAGGACCCAGGCAGTGTGAGTGTCACTGAAAATCAGCTCGCGTGTTGCCTTTGGTACGCATGCCACAGGTTGCCTGCCCCGATCTACTGCTTAAAACAATGACAGCTGTCTGGAATCCTGTCTATACTGGTATTCCCATTGTTGCGATCACTGTGGTAGGATCAAATGGGAAATTTGAGACCAAAAAAGCTTTGTTTAGACACTCCAGAAGAGGAGACATTAACCAACTCCATATACTGTGAGGAACCACCACCAAGATGAAGAATTATTATTTATGGAAGTACAGCTGGGCACAACTAGAAATAATGATATAAAATTAATTTAAAAAATATCAGTAAAAGCTTGCTAGGAGTGACAGCTAGTTAAACAGTAGCATGAACTACAAGAAAAGAAAGGCACAGTGCTGGAGATGCAACTAGTCTGGATAAAGTACTAGACAATATACTGAGGGTAGCATAAAGATAGATCCTCCCCTCCCATATCTAATGTTGCAAATACAAAAATCAAAGTCAACAAATGTAGTGTTTAAACAGCAAAACCAGAGTATTAAACCAAACAAACCAGGATCATTCACACTGAATGCTTAACTAAACAAAATAACCATATGTTCTTAAGCTGCGATCAGTGTTCTTCCTAATGTTAGTTCTATGTTTGTTGGCACTTTGGCTATGTTTAGATTTTAACCCATGGGGGGGGGGCAGGAATCAGGTATCTTGTTTGTAATGCACAATGCACATTTATGGTGCTTTATAAATAATAGCGTGTTGATTCAATATTATGAAATGTAGGACATCCCACCTTGACTGAGCTGAATGATTGTTCTGGGAAAGTTTCACAGTAAGGAAACAGCTTCGTTTCTTACATTCATGAGTTAAGACAATCCCTGATTTAGTTGGGGATTGGTCCTGCTTTGAGCAGGGAGTTGGACTAGATGACCTCCTGAGGTCCCTTCCTGATATTGATATTCTGTGAAAAGAAATATGCAGCAGATGCTTTTTTAAAATAAATATGACTCTTTTTCAGTATCTTCAGCACCCCTCATAGCTAGAGCAGGCAACTCAGCAACTCTGCCTCATTTTCCCTTCTTCTTTGAGGGGGGGGCTGCCCACCTTCCAGCCCACTCACTGGTTCTTTGTTGCAGCCTCAGCCCAGGTCACAGATAACCCCTTCCCTTTTGGGGGCATTAAAAAGTCCAATATTTCAGGAGACTAGCTAGCCTACGTGAGGGGGACATAGCCTCTGGCTTCTTTGGGTATGGCTCACTTTTTCAAGGCCTTGATAAGCAACTATGCTGGGCTTGGTAGGGAATCCAGGCTCATCCACTCTCCCAGGTTCCAGACCAGAAACCCTGCACATGGTAAGTTCATGGACAGACAACCATTGACAGACATCAATTGCTATTAGCCAAGATGATCAGGAATGCAAGCCCATGCTCTGCACCTCGCTAAGCCTCTGACTGTTGGAATCTGGGACTAGAAGGCAAGAGATGGATCACTCAGGCCACGTCTAGACTATGTGCCGTATCGGTGCGTTAAAATCGATTGCTCGGGGATCGATATATCGTGTCTGATCTAGACGGGATATATCGATCCCTGAGCGCGCTTATATAGATTCCAGAACTCCACCAAACCCAACGGAGTTCTGGAATCGACATGGCGAGCCGCGGACATCGATCCCGCGCGGTGAAGACGGGTGAGTAAATCGATTTTAGATATTCGAATTCAGCTACGCTATTCTAGTAGCTGAAATTGCGTATCTAAAATCGATTTTACCGCGTAGTGTAGACCTGGCCTCAGTAATTGCCAACTTATGATCATTCCCTCTGAAGCATCCAGCATCAGTCACTGTCGGAAGACAGAATGCTGGGCTAGAGAGGCCTGCGGTCTGACCCAGTATGGCTGTTCTCATAACAAAGTGGTCAGCACCAAGCTCGCCTTCACATTCCCCTTCACATTCCCCTTGCCTACCTAGCATGCCTGTCCTTCAAGCTGTTCCTCAGTCACCCCTTTGGTCTCATCCTTCAGAGGGTCCATTTTCCTGGGCAGTATCTCACCAGTATGTTGCTGAAGGCTCCTGCTCACCATAGCTCATCAGCTTCTTTAGCTGCTATCCCACCCTTCTGTTCAACCTCTTTTTATCTCTGCAGCTGTTTTGAGTCCCCTGATCAGCCTCTGCTGAGCAGGCAGGCAGTTCCCCAATCCTAGTAACCCTTTAGTGGCCAAGACAGCATGGGGTCTGCACACCCCATGCAAGCATCCTTATTACTAAGTATTCACATTTTGTACTTATTTGTATTCATATCAAGCAGAAATTAATGAGGTAATTTCACAGTAAACAAATTTGCCAAAGACCTGGAGATGATAAAAATCTCAGATTCAAAAAGCCTACTTTGCTATTAATCTGCTCCAGCCCAATGTCAATGTGTGCTTAACACTTTTAACAATAGCATTCCAGGATTTAACACAAGGTGTATTGAGCACTTTATAAAGGCTGAGGCGGGAGCAAGGATTTCAACTCCCTTTGCACCGGATACCTGAGTTTATCTTTTCTTCTGAGGAAACCAGCTTTACAGGCCAAGTCTTGTATTTTAAAGTGGGAGTCTCCCTTTCTCTCCGTAAACCTTTAAAGAAGGTTTGCTGACTGAGACTGAAATTGGCCCCATAGCAGGTGCCCCTGTGAACCCCTGCCAGTTATTTTAGGTCGGTAATGTGTTGTGCTTGGCATCTGAGTTCCCAACACAGCCAGGGGTGGGGTGTAGCAATACCTGGGATCAGAGCTCTGGCGTGAGCAGTGTTACACAGTACCAGGCAAAGACTGCAACCCAGGGGGCAGGGAATAAGACCCCGGGCACAATCCTAAACGCTAAGGGGGCGGGGGAAGCACTTTCCCAGTAGAAGGAAGAATCAGTTTGGAGCCCAGGAAGGGGGGCGGGTGTGTGTGTGTTCTGCCTGATCCCAGCAAACTGTTGGGGGGGTCACCTGGAGGAGACCGACCCAAAGGCGCTCTGGAGCCCGCCCTGCTTGACACAGCCCCGAAGCACACGTGTGAGGGGAGCAAGCCCGAGTGGCATCGCTATTCCTCTCCCAGTGCCGGAGACGCAGCGAGTCGGCACCCGGGGGTGCCGGGCTCCTCGCGCTCAGCGCCTCGGGGGCGGGGGTCCCTGCAGCGGCTGGGTGCGGAGCGCGCACATGACGGGAGCAGGCGAGTGGCTCCCGCAGCGGCGGATTCCTTTGGTGCCGGATCCACGGGCACTGCCCTCGAGGGGCGAGGCCAGCGGGGCGCGGGGGAGGGGGTCGGAGGGCAGGCCCCGTGGGCACAGCAGAGGCGGGGAGAGGGGCAGGGGAAGGAGGGAGGCAATGACATCAGCGCGGGCAGGGTGCATAAGGTGGGGGAGCCGCAAGAGCGGAGCGGCCGCAGGAGAGTTTTGCAATTAGCTAGCGCCGCTGCAGCTCCCTGCGCCTAGCGCCGCCCGGCAGGCGGCCCCGGCACCATGCAGCGGTCCCCTCTGGAGAAGGCCAACGTCTTCTCCAAGCTTTTCTTCAGGTAAGAGCCGGGGCTCGGGCGGGGGCGAGGGGAAGGACTCTGCAGCGGGCGGCGGCATGCGAGGTGTGGCTCGGCTGGGTCCCCCGGCGCTCTGCACCCGCGCGCCCCGGAGGACCCCGGGGGACGGGCAGCGGGTAGTGACTGCGCGCGAGCGCAGGGCTGCCCCCGCCTGGAGCCCGGGACCCTCAGCTGAGTCTCCGGTCACGTTGCCTTGCGCCTGTTAGCCCCGAAATGTTTTGCAAAGAGAGCCGCGCTCCCCTGGTTTATTCCAGGAGGATCTTCGCGCCGTGGTCTTCTCTGGCACCGCGTGCCGGTGTTTTGAACACAAGGGGCGTCTGAAAGCTCTTAGGTGCAAGTGTCATGCAGGATCACATCCATACTGGGTAAATTACTTTATAGTAGATTATCTGCGCAACCTTTGGTTAATTGCTCTACTTCTGAGCCTGGCTGTTGTACATTTAACTCCAGGGTGTGAGAACTTCGGGGGAAATTCGCTTTGCAAGCAAGTTTTTTTTTTAAAGGTGATCTTAGGGACACCTTACACATAAATCTCTCTTCCGATTGAGACATGTCCTATGGGGGCGAAAGTCCCCGATCCCTTTTCTCTTCTTCTTCTGTGTACAAAGGATCCTCTTTCGTCCCCCTCCCCCACCACACACAGTGGGAAGAAACAGAAATCATACTTTTGAAATCCTTTTACCTGGAGCTGTTACAAGTAACACCTGATATTATCAGACAGAGATTAGAAAGACAAAAATCCTTCTCTATATTCCCCCAACTTTGGGCATCTGAGAGCATACTGAGTACACTCAATTTCATGCAGCTAGGTAGTTTTTCTTGTTGTTTGTGTGGGTCCTACATGCAGCAGTAGGGGTGAAAAAATCACTTTATAAAATCGAAAATGTGATTATGAATGGTAGCGGGATTCTGGTAGGTGTAGTACCTCAGATAACTTTTAGCTCAGGATTTTAAGATGACTAGATTTTAAAATGCTTTTGGGGAGACTAGTCCAGGCTCTATTTTGTTTTCATCTTATTTATTTCTAGGGCACCTCACAGAGTAAGTACGGTATCTTAGAATCCCTGATGCTTACGCCTCAATTAATACAGTGCAAGAAAAGAAAATAATTTATTTCTGATCTCTGCTTTGGGCAAAATTTCCCTGGTCTAAAACTAGGGCTTAAATACATGCTTAATGTGAAGCATGTGCTTAATGGGCTTTGGATAAGACCCAAGATACTTAAAGTCAAGAGGAATCTTTCTATTGATTTCAGTGGGCTTTGGATCAGGCCTGTTGTGAAATTGAAATAAATATAAATCAAGGTGTAACTAAAATAACATACTTATTACTCTGTTTTAAAGAGATGTACTAAATATATACTCAAAATGTTTCGTTCTCCTGTCATCAACATTTAAACCATATTATAATAATAATTGGTCTGACAGAAGACAAATCAACCCAGTGAAAATAAACTTCCTATGGATAAACACAAAAATACCATGTATAATATGGGCATACCTCCACAGTGAAAGAAGCTGATAAAATAATAAATTTCTGGTACTACAAAGTTCTCTGTTTATTTGCTGTCTAGGATATTTACATTGCAAGTGATTCCTCTACTTCTCAAAATGTATCATCTATTTTAGGATTCAATACTTTTGGAATATTTTATCTGATATATCAATAGATTAAAACTAGTTAGATGTGAAAACTGATGAATGTTAAGAGTTGCATCAAAATTTTTCTTTTGGAAGGGTGCCAGAATACATAGTTCTTGTTTGTTAAATATCTATCTGTTCAAAAGCCAACATATTTTTTTAATCAATGAAAATGTATTAGTTTATTTGAAAATACATGCTTTCACTGTTCAGTTACCCAAATACAGTGTCTGTCTCATAGGGTCAAGATTAATTTCAGGGGGAAAAATTATGCTACTCTAGTTGCTAGAAACCAAGCTGTCTTACAGCAACAAGTGAAATTGTCAAGTTATCAGAAGTGAACAAAATTTAAAAAATACTATGTGTGATGAACTTTACAAAACCAGAACAATATTGTTGCATAGCATTAGGTAGACACTTGTAGACTCAGTAAACTGGTTCATCCCATAAAGTTGTGATAAAAAGTTGGATTTGGTTGAATTTTTCTAAAATAGTAGAATTTCATTTTAGTGTGAATTGTATCTTCATAGCAAGAACAGTCCCAGTTCAAGAAAGCAGCCTCATTTAGAAAGCACTTAAGAATGTGCTTAATTGTAAACATGTGGCTTAAGTGCTATCTCATGGACTCTCAAGTACTAATGTTCTAATGTAGCATGAACAGAGCAGCTGAAATAAAATCAAGGAATCAGCCCTTCCTTTGTTTATAAAGTGATGTGGAAGAAAAAATTACTTTTCCTACTAACAACAATTATTTAACATTGTCTCATAATCTATCTTCATGTAGTTTAAGAAATCTTCACTTAAAACAGTGTCTACTGGGTTCTGTTTCTTTCATAGCTTTGTATTTGTAAAATGCCAATCTGGATGTAATGCAATGTAATAGACTGAAGGTCACTATAGGACCATTTGAAATAATTGTGGCAAAATTTGCAGAGAAGATATCCACCAGGAGATTATCAGTGATAAACATATAATTCATCATAGTGGTTCTCAACTATCTGATGACAGCATATGAAACGTTAAATAATAGATTACTTTCTACAAACCTGTTGCCAGATTCTTTGCTTAGATGCATCTGTCCTGCTTGGGAGTTATGTGCGCATAGCTGAGTGTGGAATTTGAGTCTTAGTTTGTAGCGAATGTAGTTAAGGTAGATACATTTCAATACTGTATTTGTACATTTTCTTTAAAAATGTTTCCATCCCTGCCCTGAAAAAAAGTTCAGACAATAACAAGTTTTATAAAGAAGCCATGTCAAATATGGACTCTTAACAAGGCAATACCTTCTTTTTGTATGACTATTCAAGAAAATGATCCAGGCTTGCAAAAAGACAAAGAGAGATTTGATTGTATAGACTATAAAAGTTCATAATTTAAAAATTAGCAATTTTCTGAAACATTTATAACTGTGAATAAATAAGCAGGTTTTGTTTAGAAAATTACATTTTTTCATACTGAAGAAATGAAAAGTAAACAAGGTAAGTAACAACAACTTTTACTAGGAAAATGTTTTATGTGGAAAAAATTCCATGTTATGCTGGAAGGGCATAACGAGTGGGGTCCTGCAGGGATCAGTCCTGGGTCCAGTTGTGTTCAATATCTTCATAAATGATTTAGATAATGACAGAGAGAGTTCACTTATAAAGTTTGAAGACGATACCAAGATGAGAGGGGTTGCCAATGCTTTGGAGGATAAGATTAAAATTCAAAATAATCTGGACAAACTGCAGAAATGGTTTGAAGTAAATAGGATGAAATTCAATATGGACAAATGTAAAGTGCTCCATTTAGGAAGGAACAATCAGTTGCACACATACAAAATGGGAAATGACTGCCTAGGAAGGAGTATTGTGGAAAGGTATCTGGGGGTCATAGTGGACCACAAGCTAAATATGAGTCAACAGTATAACACTTGCAAAAAAAGAGAACATCCTTCTGGGCTATATTACCAAGAGTGTTGTAAGCAAGACATGAGAAGTAATTCTTCTGCTCTACTCCGTGCTGATTAGGCCTCAGCTGGAGTACTGTGTCCAGTTCTGGGTGTCACATTCTAGGAAGGATATGGACAAATTGGGGAGAGTCCAGAGATGAGCAACAAAAGTGATTAAAGAGCTAGAAGACATGACTTATGAGGGAAGATTGAAAAAATTGGGTATCTTTAGTCTGGAAAAGAGAAAACTGAGGGGGGACATGATAACAGTTTTCAAGTCTGTATGTAAAAGGTTGTTACAAGAAGGAGGGAGAAGAATTGTTCTTCTTAACTGCTGAGGATAGGACAAGAAGCAATGATCTTAAATTGCAGCAAAGGAGGTTTAGGTTGGACATTAGGAAAAACTTCCTGTCAGGGTGGTTAAGCACTGGAATAAATTGCCTAGGGAGGTTGCGGAATCTCCATCATTAGAGATTTTTAAGAGCAAGTTAGACAAACACCTGTCAGGAATGATCTAGAGAATACTTAGTCCTGCCATGAGTGCAGGGGACTGGATTAGATGATCTCTCAAGGTCCCTTTCAGTTCTATGATTTGTGCAAGTTATAACTGTGCTACTTTTGTTTCTACCATAGCTCCTGAATACATTTCTTCCTTTCTATTCCTCATGGCAAGACACTAGTCTGTGCTTTGGAAACTTTTCATCTAGACAAATTCAGAGTGGAAATAAGGTGTAAATTTTTAACATTCAGAGTAATTAACCATTGGAACAGTTTATCAAGGTGATAGTAGATTCTCCAGCACTGACAATTTCTAAATCAAGACTGGATGTTTTTCTAAAATATCTGCTCTAGGGATTATTTTGAGGAAGTTCTATGGCTGGTGTTATACAGAAGGTCAGATTAGATGATCATCATTGGTTCCTTCTGACCTTGGAATCTATGAATCTTGACTCAAAAAATAGACTCTGATGCAGGAAAGATTTAGATGTCTAAACCACAAATTAAGGTATAATTGCAGTGCAGGTAAGCATACCTGTTTCAGCTTTAATTTAGCTGGCATGGGAAACAGCAGCAATGAAGATGTGTCAGCATGGAACCTAGTGCAGGCTAGCAACCCAAGTACACACCCAGGAACCCAGATGAGTATCTGTTGGGTTGACAAGGCTGCATTTCCAGTTAGATCAAAGCTAGTGTGGGTATGACTTCTTGCACCACAATTACACATTAATTTCCAATGCAGATGTAGCCTTAGACAAAGTAGTCCCATTGTCTTCATGAAGACTACTTAGTGTGTGAAGTTAAGCAAATGCCCCCTTTGCACAATGACAGCATCTTCCATCCAAGGATTTCAAAGTACTTTACATACATTCCTTAGTTGTCACCATATCCCCGTAGAACTGGAAAAATATTATATTTATATAAATATAATAAGTATCATTATTTTGTAGCTGAGGTAAATGATACATAGAGATTAATGCACACATTTGCAGAAGTGGCCACTAGCTTTGGGCACATCAGTTTTTTGGTGTCCAACTTTCAGCATATAAGGCCTGACTTTCAAAGGTGCTGAACATTCACAAATCTGATTGAATTTGGTGACAGCTGTGGGTGTTGAGCATCTCTGAAAATCAGCCTCTAAGGTTTTGAGGATTGGCATTCAAAATTTGAGTCCACTTTTTAAAATCTGGGTGCAAGAGATGTCTCCAGTGTGGAAGAGGAAATCTGTTTTATAACCTGGACTAGTACTCTGATCTCCATATTACAAATCCTGTCATTTCAATCCCAGTGCAATCCTCCCTCTGCTAACATGTTTAAAGTCCATCTGTGGACAAGTCTGAACCACCAATGTTTCAGTTAACAGCCAAAAGTACTAGTTCCACAGCAACTAATGGAACCTCTTCCTGTACGGCTATTTCATCCATCTGAAACACAACTGCCCAAATCAACATGTGTCTGAGTTTTCTGAAAGATGCAAAAAGGCTGTTGGCTCTGTGATAGGACAAAAACTTGTAATGGGCATGTACATTTAAACCAGAATAAATATTTGAAATTTTTAAGAACTTATCAATTTTTTACACTTATTCTATTTTATCAGGAAGGAGGGCAATGCAGTTAAATCCTTGAAGTATTTTTAATTACTAATAATAGACAGTGAAAGCCATCTTATTATTTGTATTATAGTAGCCTCTAGAAGCTCTAATAAAGATCAAGGACCTCTTGTGCTAGGCACTGTACAAAGATGTAGTAAGATACAGTCTCCACCTTGAAGAGCTTACAGTGTAAACAGACAAGACAGGCAAGGCATGGGGAAAAGGAAGTATTATTATTCGCTTTTAACAGATGGGTAACTGAGGCACAGAGAGATTAAGTGATTTTCCCAACATCACACAGGAAGTCTGTGGCAGAGCAGGAAGTGAATCCAGACCTCCTGAGTCCCAGTCCAGCTCTTCAACCACCAAATCATGCTTCATGTGTGGGAAAGTTAATTCAGAATGTACCTGAAATGAGCTATCCATACGAAAGATACATATAGGAATTCTCACTCTCTTGAATACCCACGTTTGACATGTTTTCACTTCAATGGGAATAGTAATTTCTCTTGCATGAGAGAAGAAATTGAGAAGATGTCAATTTACCCATGGATGTTTATTTCTTCATTAATCTCATTTAGCCACCTGTCAATTGTTCAATAAGATATTTAGTTCTGTTCACAAATAAGTCAGCGATGCTGGAATAAACTGTAGGTTTGGAAATGTTCTCTCCGATGAAATGCTTTTATTTCACCACTTTTTGAATAGCATGTGAAAACTATACTGGACCTCAGTACGTAATGTGCCCATAAAGGCATAGATGGACAATAAGTGTGTCAAACCCAGGGAAACTCATGGTTTTAGTGGCAAAATGTTCTTGCTGGGGTATATTCGAAAGAATGGATATTTTGAGGTCTCTGCCAAGACACATAATGGCCAGGCTATAATGAACAAACTTGTGACTACCAAAGTGGTTGTGTTTGCAAACTGTGCAATCATTTGCAAAATGATTTCACAGTACTTGTGGTTGTCCTAAATTTGCAAAGCTGTTGGTTTTGCCTCTTAGCTGTCCAGGTCCTCTTTCTTAACTGTTGAAAACTGAGCAGATATTTTAATCTGCCAGTAGAAAAACCATTACTGTAGATCTGATAATTAATTCTGATTCTAGTCCTGATAGATAAAAGATTCAGGATTAAATCTTGCTCACCTTAGTCACATGAGGACTCCTACCGAACTCATTGAGACTATTTCTGTGAAAAACAGAAAGATTTGGCCCTTACTGATCTACACAACATTTCTAGTCATTTTATTGCCATTGTTCATCTTCTGACTTACGTAGAACTCAATAGTTTTCTCTAAAGTTAGCTTTAAAATCTAAAGACATCTTACTACTGAACTATTGCAAATAATTTTAGAAAACTAACTTAATACTTTAAAAATATATTCAAAATCACATTGAGACAAATAGTTAAAATTTTTTAAAAAGAAGACAGATATTTAGGGGTACAAGCCATATTTACTAGTTAAAGGACAGCGTGAAGTGAGGTTAGTTCATTGACTCAGAATTAGTTAATATCTAAAAACAAAAGAGCCTTCTCTTAGGCCAGCTTTTCCATTGCTATGTGTTTTAGCAAGTAAATGTTATTGCTTGACCTGTTTACAACTAATAGTCAACATTGTGTTCTTTCATGGATCCACTCTGTAATTGAAAGTTCAGTGGATGTATCTCTCTTGCTTATGACAAGCTTCACATTTGCCTGTCCAGATCAAATAATGACAGACTTTAATGCATTTAATATCTTTTACCCTTATAAGGCACATCACATGTGTATCTTTGTTCCTAGAATGTGCCCTATTTTGGTTTTCACATATAGACTGGGCTTCATAGTTATAATACCTCAAAAACCTGAAGTAGTACTGACCATCTTACTATCTGTAAAAAGCACTATGCAAGGGAAAAATCAAAATTCTGCTAAAAAGGCAGGATCCCAAAAGCCACTACTAGATGACATTACTCAGTTGCAAATCCTGGACAACTGGCAGAATAAATGTCACATTTTTAAAAAAGGTCATAAAAAATGTAAATCTTGTCCAAGATTTTCCATTGAGTAATTCTCATTAAGATTAGCTATTGGGACCCTGGGGTTTCAACAGAACATTGATTATTCGACAAACAGTGCTATTCACAGTTAGTGGCATAGTCAATGATATTGCAGCTAAATGTTTTCCATATTAAATAAAACTTGACAGCAAACACAAATGTTCATTGAGAGAAATTCAGTTCTTCAGTTTTAGTGATCTGCAAAGAAAGCATATAAATTAATAAGATCCACATTTACCTCCAACTCTTTGAAACAATAAATATAATGTTCAGAATATTTGTTCAATTTTTTCTTATATTTTAATCATGGTCCTTCAGAGCTGCAAAGAAATATATCTCAGCCATACAAAATTAATGCAACATGTTGTATAAGCATTTTCTGTTCTAATGTCTGATTTCATATAGAATGTTTTAAAATTATTGTAAGTAGAGAATGTTAGAGGTTTGATTCAGCCAGAGAAACACACAGGGTGTTGGTCCCGTTGTGGTGGAAAGCTCACAGAAAGAAGGATTGAAACAAGACACCTGCAACCCCAGGCATTTGGGGGACCTGAGACTGCACAATGCATTTCCAGGAAGAGGTATTGCTGGCTGGTGATCAATTGTTGCAGTGTGGATTCTCTGAGTCTGTCAGTTGTGCTCTGAAGGATCTCCAGCCATGCTTTAAAGCTGTCCTCACCTGGCCATGCACTACCTGCCATCCCCTGAAGGTTAAATTTCACACCTGGAATGAAGCTGCCATCACAGGTGTAAAGTGGGTGTGAGATATGCACTTCCCTCTACCAGCCATGTTGATTCAAGCACAAAGTTTTCATATGTCAGGTAGGGGAGCTCCCAGGGTTGGGGAAAGGATCCCAGGTCTCAGCCATAGGCCTCTTCACAAATGTCAACCTTCCTTCCCAGGGAGACCAGAGTTAACTCCTGGAATAAACACCACACTTAACAATAGAACACTTTTCTCTAACCCTAGGAAAGCCAGGAATGCCCCTAGGTCAGGGGCAGGCAAACTTTTTTGGCCTAAGGTCCACATCAGGTTTTGTAAATTGTATGGAGGGCCAGTTAGGGGAAGGGGTCATGGCCTGGTCACAACCTCCTATCTGCCTCCTTCCCAGGACTCCTGCCCCATCCAACCCCCTTGTTTCCTGACGGCCCGTGGGCCGTAGTTTTCCCACCCCTGCCCTAGGTCAAGGATTTCTAGCAGGGGGTAGATTCCCTTGCCCCTCTTACAGCATATATCTCCCCTTGCATAGCTAAATACACACAGACTCTCTGCCCCATGCCAGTGCATTCCTCTCCCTGCTTTGGGATAGTCCAACCTGTCCATGCACTCTGGTCTGTTGGTGGCATGTAGTGGGAACTCAGAATTGTGTATTGGTTTGCAACAGTCAACAGAGCTGACCAAGTGTGTGGTAGTGTGCACAGCACCTATTGAAATGGTGTCAGAATAAACCAGAATTCCTGCAGGGAAGCTCATTTGCACACCTTGCAGCAGGGTCTGCAGCTGAATTTCCACCATTTAGCTACAGCAAAGTAATTCTTTGGCCGTGCCTGCTTCTACACCTGCATGTCTACATCAGGACTGGGGGAGGGAGAGGGCCAGATATGTTTTGTCCATGCCAGGGATTCCTCTACGCTAGGGGAAAACCCACATTGCTGGTTAAATCAACTTTGAGGCTACTTGTGACTTCCGAGGGGTATGAAGCAGCTTTAAGCAGGGCCAGGATTTGGCCCTGTTGAGAAGACAGCGTCAGCTAATAGAGACAAGGCAGTACCACTAGCAGGGCAGAAAAGTTCATCCAATAGGTTTGGATTTTCTCACGTGAGATAAGGTGCAGCAAACTGGAAGAGCAAATAGCTACAATAAGAGATTTATTGTAGAGTGCTAAAGGGAGGGAATATTAAAGAAAAAGGTTAGTTAGAAAACAAACAAAAGACAAGTTAAAACAATGTGTCACGTACATGGTATCCTCATGTCTTGTATCATTATGGGATGTACTTTGTTACCAGGCTGTCAATAGAAGAGGCGGTACTTGTTTTCCTTCTTTTTTTCTTACCTACAGTTCACCCTTGAAACTTGTCTCCAGCTGGGTTTCATGTATACGTGCCCATAATGACATCCCTAGTTAGTTGCAAGACTCTGACAGCACTACAGGTTTCTCTGTGAAAGAGTTCATTAAATGCCAGCCAGTAATCTGGTGGCATTTGCTAAAACAGTGTAATACTTTAAGGCCAATCTGTTTCCCTTCTTCCTTGCTTTCTTTGCTTCAAAAATTATTTCTCACTGACAACAGGAATGAGAACCAGAAATTAGGAATTAATGTTGGTATCTCACAAATTAAGGGCCATTGGTATCTCACAAATTAAGGGCTGCTCTGGCTCCATTGTGCTGTTTTGGCATTGCAAACCATCTATAAAACTGGCTAGCATAATTTAGCATCACCATACCAGTGCAAAAAAGTCAGAGTGTACTGGTGAATCTGGCCCTTCCAAATTATTATTATTGTGGGTTACTTATGGATGTACATGGTGCTTTATAAAACACATACAAGCACGATTTTCTTCCTGACAACAAAACTCAAGGAGTTTTTGAAAGCCCACCTTGAAGAGCAAGCATCATTGCAAGCTGTCTCTTAACACCACTATGTGTAGCAGCTGGAAGCTAGTTGATGCAGCAGCCCACAAATTGAACAGAGCTGACTGGGGAGGGGGCAGGGCCAGAGCATTCAGAAGATGCACTGGGACCATAAGGTGCCACACTATGAGGATTATACTGGCATAGCTACAGCTTTGTAGCTAAGTGGCATAACCCTGTAGTGAGACAGCCTGAGACTTTTCAATTCCTGTAGGAACACCACATCCCCAAGCAACGGTAGTTAGATTGACTGAAGTTGCATCTACACCTGGGATTAGGTCAGCATAGCTACAGTGTTCAGAGGTATGGATTTTTCACATCCCTAAGTGATGTAGCTATGTTGACCTAAAATTTAAATGTGAACCAGCCCTGAGCCAGCATGTCCTGGTGCTGCTTCAGCCACCAGAGTCTTCTACAATCTTGGTTGCTGTTGAGAGAAGCACTCCCAGTGGAATCCCTGGAGGAAGGTGATGGTAGTACTGCTTTGCCTGCCCATAAGGTGAATCCAGCTTGGGTGCAGCTGCTCCAATAAGTGGAGATTCCACTTATGCCCACAGGGTTGAATCAAACTAGTCTTTAAGGAGGGACCTGTGCACTTACAAGCTAATTTGGGTGGATGAAAGACACACTGTTAAGGATGAGGAAGACTTGTAGTTGATCAGCAACTCAAGCCACATTGTCATAGATACAGTGGCCCCATGTTATATCACGCTATTTTTCTATAACGGTCACTCTGCTCTCTCCAGCTACAATCAATTTTGTTTCTTCAGTCTGTGGCAAACTGGCAGTTCAATTCTAATAAAAAATACAAATAAAGGAAAATGTGTGAAAAGAAATAATGCAATATATATGGGGTATGAAACTGTAAATCATTTTCCCCTTGTCTCAAGATAGATAAGGTAGGGTTTGCTTATTACAGTTTTCAAGCCCATTGTAAAAGCCGAGGGTACTCATCAAAGTCAGTCCGAGGCATGGAGCTTTAGTACAGTACTTTTGGCATTAAGGGGTCTCTTAGGAGTTCTCTCAGTTTATTTGCATTAGCTGCAGTAGCTATTTAATGGACCCTTGCTTACATTCATTTATGATTGCCAGATTTTCTGAATGTGCAACAGTTTCTTTTACAAAACAAATTTGTAAGTGTTTCTGTTTCTGAAGGACAAGGGATTAGCAGTGTTTGTATAAGCCATGTACAATATCAACAGCTACTCTTCCTTTCTGCCATCCTGTTCTTGATCTAAGTCATCATTTGCAATGACCACCCAGGCTCTTCAGTTAGTGAAATTATGGCTTATTTTAAGTACAGAAGATATTAAAATGAATTAGAAATCAATTTCTTAAGTAATGAGCTGGCAGGGAGGCCGCAGAGCGAGAAGGCCCCGGGCCCACCACCACGTACCATTTGCAGCTGGCTCCGCTGCCAGCTGGGGGAGTGGCCGCCGGCCCCGCAAGGAGAAGGGGCGGGGCCCGGGGAGCCCTGAGAGCTTCGCTCGTCTCTGGTAGCCGCCGCCTCCACCGGAGCGGCTGGGTCTGAGAGCGTGACGGCCACGTCTGAGAGGGCCTTGGACACCATGAATTTTGAAGTGATCAAAGGTCGGCCCATTCGAATCATGTGGTCCCAGCGAGACCCTGGCCTCAGGAAATCAGGGGTTGGGAACGTATTCATCAAGAATCTGGATGACTCCATTGACAACAAAGCCTTGTATGATACGTTCTCAGCCTTTGGGAATATCCTTTCTTACAAGGTGGTTTGTGATGAGAACGGATCCCGTGGTTATGGCTTCGTTCACTTTGAGACTCATGAGGCAGCAAATCGGGCCATTGACACCATGAATGGGATGCTGCTCAATGACCGCAAGGTCTTTGTCGACCATTTTAAATCTCGTAGAGAGCGGGAGGCAGAATTTGGGGCATGGGCGATGGAATTCACCAGTGTCTATATCAAGAACTTTGGGGATGATATGGATGATGACAGACTGCGGGAAATATTCTCCAAGTTTGGGAAAACGCTGAGTGTCAGAGTTATGATGGATGACACTGGTCGCTCGAAAGGGTTTGAGTTTGTAGCCTCAGAAGGCTGTGGCAGACATGAACGGGAAGAAGCCCAGAAGGCTGTGGCAGACATGAACGGGAAGCAGATCAATGGCCGGATGGTGTTCGTTGGCCGAGCTCAGAAGAGGATGGAGCGTCAGAGTGAACTGAAACGTAAATTTGAACAGATCAAACAGGAGAGAGTGAGCAGATACCAGGGGGTGAATTTATATGTGAAGAACCTGGATGATGGTATTGATGATGAGCGGCTGAGAAAGGAGTTCTCTCCATATGGTACCATTACTCGTGCAAAGGTGATGACAGAGGGTGGACACAGCAAAGGGTTTGGGTTTGTATGTTTTTCCTCCCCAGAAGAGGCTACCAAGGCCGTGACAGAAATGAATGGACGGATCGTCAGCACCAAGCCTTTGTATGTTGCCCTCGCTCAAAGAAAGGAAGAAAGAAAAGCAATTCTCACCAACCAGTATATGCAGAGACTGGCCACCATGAGGGCCCTGCCTGGCCCTCTCCTTGGCTCCTTCCAGGCACCCACAGGGTACTTCTTGTCTGCCATCCCACAGCCACAAACCAGAGTTACTTTCTACAGTCCTAGCCCAGTTGCCCCAGTCCGTCCTGCCCCTCGGTGGAGCACACAGCCCTCCAGGCCTCCCTCCTACCACGCGGCTACTCTAATCCTGAGGGCTGTAGCTCCACCTAGGCGCCTGCTATCCAACATCAGCACCATGAGACAGGCATCTACCCAGGTGTCCCGAGTGCCACCGCATGCCCAGAGAGTGGCCAACATAGGGACCCAGATGCTTGGTGCCCGTGCACCCACCTCACCATCCCTGCTGCGGGACGTGCCACAGTATAAGTTCTCCTCAGCAGTGAGGAACATCCAGCCGATGGGAAGCGTGGCACCTATGCTGGTACAACAGGCTGGAGAACCTGCTGTTCATATTCATGGGCAGGAGCCTCTGACTGCATCCATGCTCGCTGCAGCTCCCCCTCAGGAGCAGAAGCAAATGCTAGGTGAACACCTTTACCCCCTAATCCATGCCATGCATGCCTCCTTGTCTGGGAAGATCACAGGAATGCTGCTAGAGATTGATAACTCGGAGCTGCTGAGTTATCCAGTGGCAAAAAGTTCATGAACACATACACTTTTTCCTATGGTTCTTCAGAACAGAGTCTGACAGTTGGCTTTACTGTGACATATGAACAGTGTCTGCCTTTTCATGTAAACTGCAGTTAAGGACAGAGCTGAGACCAAACAATTTATCTGGAACTGTACAATTTCTGTTGCAGCAATGAAAGACAATCCTTTTATTATTGAAAGCACATTTTCTCTGTGGTATTTAAGTAGATATAGGTGTCCACTTGGGAAATATTTAATTTCCCCAAGTGCTTTATGTACTGAATAGCTAGGCTTATTGATTTATGTTTCCTGTGATTAATTACCTTTTAAAATGATAGATTAGATTGTGTATACACATGTACTTTAATACAGTCACATACACACATGCACTATGAGCATGACTCCCATTTATGCTGAAGCCCTTGTACAATGTTCTGTATTACATTTTCATCTACTTTAGGGCCCTTTTATGCTGCCAGTGTAATGGGGCCTTAGTGTAGCTGAGAATTTGGTCAATTTTTTAATATAATGCACACAAACACACAGTTAACTCTACACCAAGACTCACCTTCAATAAGCAACTCTAAGTTACAACATTCCCTATTTTTCGCCTGAAGTTTTGTTTGACCCTTAGTTACAGACTGTCTTTTCTTGGCAATAAATTATGCAGGTATTTTTGCCCTTAGATGGTAACTGTTTTGAAATCTGTTTGTAAGATGACAATTTTTATCATATTCCTATGTCATATGTTTGTCTATGCAACACACACATTTATACACACATGCAGTGATCATTCACAATCTGTTTCTTTCCGTATTAGCTTTGCAATTATTTTGGAGAAAATGTATCATAATTAACCATGGTAGCCAAGCATGTTACCTTGGATATCTGCAAAATATGCCATCACCTTTATAAATCTTAAATTCATTAGCTAATTGTATTTTGTTTTACTTGTGTGTTTTCAGATGACCTTATTAACAGATGATAACATAAAATTATGAGCAGGATTTCTTGGGACTAGTGTTCTATAACACACGTAGTGAGTAGAAGGCATTTCAGATACTGAGTAGATCAGACAAGGGTTTATAAAGAAGTTCCCCTTTGGATCAGCAATTTAAGGGCCTCCTCCTGCTCTGTTTGAAGTCAATGGAAAGGTTGCAACTGACATCAGTACATTAAGACGAGTTCCCAAATCATTTTCAAGCTGATAGTGTCCAAAAATTGTTACCCAAAGTTATTCCCTGAAAGCATGGATATTTGACATTGCAACTTTCATTAATAATATAGCTCCATTAATGTTAAACCTGTCTATTGCACTAAGAATGTGCTCTTTAAGTTCTGTATTAACTTCATAATGACAAAAATAAATGGAAGTTAGGGATGAAAAAATATCTTCAGCACACCCATTATACTTAGAGGCCTTCAAAAGGTCTTGTGTAACATGCAACGTGAGCTGCTCCGCATGCAATTAATGCTGTAATTTACAATTTCCTTGCTTATATGAATATAACTTCTATCTCTAATATAACATTATTTTGTGATTTAATAGTCATGATAATGGAGACTATAAATTACGGGAAATATAACACAAAGGGCCCAATCCTCTACTCAGTTAACTCTTACTGACTATAATGAGAGTTTGTATGTAAGACAGCCAGTGGGATCATGACCCAAATGGTCAAATGTAAGAACTCTGAAACTGTTTGTTAATGTTATCTATATATATGTGTATCAGATGTTTTCAGTAGCTACATCATTAGTTTCATAGTTAATTATATAATATGTTGTATGGTGACTTATCTATGCAATGCTGGATTGTGCTTTAATAGCTAAACCAACTCCAGAATTAACCTTAGAAACTGATAGTTATTATTATTCTCTTTCTGATTAGATGGACAAAACCAATTTTGAAGAAGGGTTATAGACACCGTCTGGAACTATCAGACATATATCAAATCCCTTCTGCGGATTCTGCGGATAATCTTTCTGAAAAATTGGAAAGGTATGACAAAGTATGTATTTTGTTAGCATTATCTCATGATCTGGAAGGCAGCAACTAGGTCTGAAAGAGTGAGGTAGAAATGGTGGCGGTATCAGCTTAGTTCATTTAATTAATCTATTGAAACTTGACAGCAGAAACACTGGAACAATAGAGTTTTCAGATGTTTTTAAGCTCTGGTCAGATTTCAGACAGTAAATGGAATATGGCTCAGTTCAGAAAATTTTGAAGCTATGTAGTAGCTTCCAAAAAATGGGTCACTTTGTGTCTGTCACCAAGCTCACAACCTTAGTGTCAGTTCAACACTTCTATCTCCTTCCTCCCTGCCATATCCAGGTCATCACCACATCTTATTGTTTGTTTTTTTGTTCTATACTAGCTAAAAAAATGCCATCCTTTCCTTTATGTCTCCAGGGCTAAAATGCTGGATACTTCCTTATTTGTCTTAGGCAGCCTCCTCTTCCCTGGCCTTCCTGATTACCACCTTGGCCTCCTCCACTTGCTAACACAGCTAAAAATTTACTGACTTCCTGTATCATGTTCTGGCATCTCATTCTTTCTCGCAAAAACTTTGCATTACTTCACCCTTACCTACATCTCTGCTCCCATTTCTTTACTCTGACAGTGCCTCTCTCCTCACTGATCTTTGTATCCTTCCCTCATTCTCATCTTTATGCTCTCTTTCATGCTTTGACTTACCCCTGAAAATCCCTTTCCACCTTTAGCATAAAAGACAGCCACCTCCTCTTTATTGAAATCCTTTCTTAAAATGTGCTCTTCACGTCAAGCCTACCAGTGTTAACACACCCAGGTGTCCTGTCCTACAGGCCCTCCACCCATAGAATCCCTATTGAGTCAAATGGGAGTTTTGTTCATTGAGTGAAATTCACCCACACATAGAGTGCCTGTAAAAAGCCTCACTCAAAATAAGGATTGTGTGGCTCTTAAGTAGTGTATAGACCTTGTGCTGGCCCGGCATCAGTTTCACCTATGGGGTGCTTGCAGAAATGGGTCCTAAATGAGAAGCTAAGGTAGGGCTTTAAGGTCCAGGTCCTCTAAGGGGAGCCTCCTAACTTCCATTGATCTGAGACTAATTTACTAGCTCTTGCACATACTTTTCTCTCTTTGTTTTTTTTTTAAAGATCCATATATTTCCCCATCATCCAGGACAGATTGGATATGTATTGCTAAGTCTGTCCATTTAGATTAAAAATGCGGTGGTTAGGGGGAAGGGCTCCATTTTAAAAAATGACATAGTGCTAAGCATCTGCCTGCTGAAAATCAGATCCCTTTAAGATGTCTTTAATTGGGCACCCAAAATCCCTAGTCACTGTCTTCTGCCATTTGGTACTGTACTGAGCACCCTGGTGATGCTTAGTAAATATTGAGACAAGGTACAATTTATACAGGAAGTGTCCAGTTCCTTAATCTTTCCATTTCAATGCACATTATCTGTATTTATTTGCCAAAAATTAGAAGTATTAATTTACAATTATCAAATAAATAATTTGTATAAATAGTAACCTTGTCTCTCTGCTTCTGATGGAAGATATACTGTACACTAGGAAGGTACTATCAAAAAGCCTCTTTAGTGGTGACAAAAACTAATGCAGTACATTTTTAAAAAGTCACATTTTAGAATAGCTTCTCTTTGTTTTCTTCTTGATAGGAACTGGAGGAGCTCCAAAACTTTTATTTGCCTATTATTTGTGTATTGATCTTAAGAAGTACAGCAGGTTTCTTTAAAACATACAACGTGACCTTTTCATGAATTAACTCCCTGCAGGGTGATGTATTGCTGAGTATATAAATCTGCCAAATATGTGGGTGAACTAGATTTGAACTTTTATTGAGCTATCAAGTCAATGAGGGTCAGATCTTTGGGGTCTCTGCAAGGCTTTGTTTCATCAGCTACCTTAGCTAAATCTCCTTGGATATACTTGAGTGACTTGAACTATGTTAGAGCTGTAGACCCACGTATTTGCTCACACAACTTAATGGTCTTGTTTTTTGGTTCCTTTTCAGACAGTGGGACAGAGAGCTGGCGACTTCAAAGAAAAAACCCAAACTTATTAACGCTCTTCGACGATGCTTTTTCTGGAAATTTATGTTTTATGGAATAATATTATATTTAGGGGTAAGATTTGTTCTTGTGTTGAGTAAACTCGGAATGTTGGTAGCAATCCCGATGATTGCTAAATTACTGAGGAATCATACTAAGAACTACATTTTCTTCTCTGTGACATTATGTATAAAGATTACAAGGGCACAGATGCTACAGATACTGGGTAGGCAGAGTATACATAGCTTGTGGAGTTTCACAATTGGCTCTTGGTGCCTTGAACCCCTAAAATGTATCAGAATTTAACATCTAGTTTTAACATCTGGTTTTAACATTGAGTCTATAAAGTAGTAAAGTTCTTTAATGTCCTTTGGAATTAAATCCTATAAGATATTCTTCTCAATATGAAAAAATTATTACATACTATCAGTGATCTGCATGAGCATCGCCCATTTACATCAAAGGGAGTTTAATTCATATAATCAGCATTTTATTTTAATTTCACTTTAGACTATTATGGATTTTACCAATAGATTGTGTGAAACTGACAGTTAGTTTCTATGGTGTGTTGTGGCTAAGGTCAGGTTAGCGCTGTGATCAAACAAATGCAACAGGTTTATTACCGATGTTGCAACACTCTTATTACCCTGTTGAAAGAAAAAAAGAACTACATTCTTCTTTTTGTTACACTGGTATAAATGTGGAATGACTCTATTGGCATCATTCTTTTGTATGTCTGCTGGTGCATCAGAGAGCAATATTTGGCCCAAAGGATGTGTATAATGGTGAGATGTTCTAGATAATGACTTCCGATTACATGAATGTAGGAGTGACAGAAGCTCTTTACATTGTGTGTCATTTCCTTCTTTTTAATTCTTTGAATGACAAGTCTAAATAACAAATCTTTTTCAGTAGTTTTGAAGCCAAATCTTGATTGACATCATTACAGCTAACAAGTTCTGAGGCCATGTGCGCATATTTACAATTTACTGACAAATCTGTCAGTAAAAACACAGTGGTATTTCATACAGCTGATTGATTGTAGCTCTGGGCATCATTAGACAAAAAAATGGAGTCAGGAAATTTAAAAGGACAATACAATGAAGAAGCGGGAAGCTGTAAAACTTACCATTCTGTTTAATCTGGAAAAAAACAACCCAAAACTAAGTGTTGGATACCTGCCTCTATTGGTTAATCCTGTTGCTTCCTTTTCAAAAACTATTTAATAACCACCACCTTTTTTAAAAAGAAAAAACCAGAACAAAACATGTGCAACCAACTGCATACCATATGTTCTTATAAATTAAGGGTAACCCTTTTTATGCACAACAACATTGAATGGATATTTTGGACCATTCACATCAGCCATGTGTAGTTAAGTATTTTAAGAACTCTGTCATGTTGGGTTGCATTTTTAAAATAAAAAACTTGATGCTGAATAATCACTTCTATGGAGTTTGCAGGTTAAGAATGTAAGAGTTAAAGGGTATTTTTCATTTTTAAACCAGATTTATCAAAATTCTCTAACTGCATATACAAAAAGTCTCTGTTTTCCTAGCTATAGACAGAGAGCCACAATTTCTGGATAGATAGAGATATTGGGCTCAATCCTCAGATGCACAGATGAGGAAAGGTGTCAGGGAATGGTGGTTCCTAAGTCACCTTTCAGCTGGCTAGTATCTGAATAGTCCCTGGGTGCCTGGCATAATTTAGAACAGCCTCAGGGCTCCTCTAAATTACACTATCTGCAGTCAGAAGCTACCCCAGCAAGGATCTGGTTGGAGAGGTATGTACTCTACTTCCTCTTTACTCTTCCTGTCCTACACTCCATTCATGGGGAAGTTTAGAGCTGCCTGCAGAAATTACCCTGTATACACCACCAGAATACTCATCTGTTTCCCCTTGATTATCCCTTTAAGGTAGCTTTCTGACTATTTTGCATTGGTGAAGGTGTGCAAAGCAGGAAAATAGGAGCTCAGGATTCAACCAATTCTCTCTCTCTCTCTTTGTGTGTACAGATAGGCAAAGACTAAACGAGACTGTGAACTCTCTGGGACAGGGAACGTCTTCTTTGTTGTTTATCAGTCCAGTGCCTATCACAATGGGACCCAGATTCTTGACTGGAGAAGGTGCTACTGTAATATACAAATATATAATAATAATGAAGATGAGGAAATGAAGGAGAGAATAGAACATTGAAGAAGGAGAGAGGAGAAGATAGTCTGAGGGAAATGTGCCAGCAAAGGGTTTGAGGAAAAGTAACATAACATACTTTAGAAGGAAAATTGTGCTGATGAAATGGACGTGAAAAAGAGGAGGAACAAAGATAAGGGAGCCATAGTACTGTAAGTTAATAGTTTTTACAAATGTGATGTTCGGTGCCACTGTACTAGAAGAAACAGAAGTACACATGCTTTTGTTGAATGTGCATGCACACACAGATACGCACATATTCAGGCCTAGTGTCATTCAGCAGGACAACTCGTTTACATGCTGACGTTGCACACATTTCTCTCGGATCCATGTCTTATTAGAGTTTTCTATTACTTTTTTAATCTCTAGATTTGATTGTTTTACTCTGGTCCATTTGGGGCTACTGAAAAGATTCAGCTAGTGCAGATTGTGACTGCTCATCTAGTTGGAGGTCATAGTGTATCTGTGCTTGATAGCCTGCATTGGCTTCTGCTTTACTCTGGTTGCTATTCAGAGGTCTCTGGGTGTGTGCTGAACTGGTATTCCCACAGAAAATGAATCAAGCATCTTTGAGAACAGGCTGCTCAAATGCATTTCCTCTGTGCATAATCACTAAAAATCAAGAAAATCACCAATCCAGGCAAGATTAACATCCACACCAACCTCATTTCACATATTCCCACCACAAATCATCATAATGCTCAAATGCACTCATGGAATTTTATCAGCTTCTCAAGAGATATTGTCTCAGATACTTCTACCCCTCAACTCCCTTAGAGGTGAAGAGGGGGATGATTTGGGACTTTGCAAAAGGAGGGGAGCAGCCAGGTTCAAAAGAACATAAGAACAGCCATACTGTGTCAGACCATCCTCTCTCATCAAGAGCCAGCATCTGGCAGTCAGAGGCTAAGGGGCACCCACAGCATGGGGTTGCATCCCTGACCATTTTGGCTAATAGCCACTGAATATTCTCCATGAATGCATCTAGCTCTTTTTTGAACCCAGTTATAGTCTTGGCCTTCACAACATCCTCTGGCAAACAGTTCCACAGGTTAACTGTGTGTTGTGTGAAGAAATACTTCCTTTTGTTTGTTTTAAACCTGCTGCCTATTCATTTCATTGGGTGTCCTCAGTTTCTTGTGTTATGAGAATGGGTAAATAGCACTTCTTTATTCACTTTCTCCACATCATTGATGATTTTATAGATATCTATTGTATCCTCCCCAGTTATCTCTTTTCCAAGTTGAACAGTCCTGGTCTTTTTAATCTCTCCTCATGTGGAAGCTGTTCTATGACCCAATCACTTTTGTTGCCCTTCTCTATACCTTTTCCAATTCTAATATATCATTTTTGAGATGGGGCAACCAGAACGGCACACAGCTTTCAAGGTGTGGGTGTACCAGGCATTTATATAGTGGCATTATGATTTTTGGTGACTTATTATCTGTCCCTTTCCTAATGGTTCCTAACATACTATTATCTTTTCAGGCAGTGAGGAAGAGTTTCTTGGTGTGAGAATGAAGATAGGGCAGGGAGTAATGGGCTATCTTTAAATCCTGAATCTTTGAGGATTTTGGGGTGGGTATTTGTGGGAGCCAATTAACCTTAATCCATCCCTCTCTGTGACTTCATAATTCATCAACAGGGAAACCTTTTTTGTGTCACAAGCACTGGACTGTAATATCATTCAATGGCAGAAGGATTAGCTCTGAAGACTGATTAGGAAAGAGAAGTCTCTGTTTATACAAAATATCTTGTAATCAGCAATGATGGAGAAAGGAAATACAGAAAAATTGACAGTTCAATGAGTCCTTTGTAACATGCATACAGTTCAGGGTTTGCTAGTGTGTAGCAATGATTCTGTAAGAGTCTGGCTCAAACTCACAAAAACAAGGGAAATCACACCTACAGCCAAACATTCAGTCTAAGGTTCTGGCCCTAACTTTTTCTGCATAAAGAAATTAACAAGTAGAAAATAGTATAAACTGACAGTGGCTGCTCCAGCATATTAGAACTTTGTATTCCTCATGATGTGTTTAAAAAGTTAACACTATACAAAAACAATGTTCACAATATTAAATGGGTTAGAAACTCTCTATCTGATAGAGGCCAAAAAATACTTTTAAAGTGATTGCTGAAAAACAAAGGCTGACAATTGGAATAGGGCCAGATTTTGAGTCTCATGAACACAATTCCCACTGGAGTCTGAGTGAGGACTTCAGGCTTTGTAAAAAAACCCAAAACAAAAAACCTGTAAAATTGTGCTGTATACTATTGTGAAACTCCCCCAGTCCAGGTTATTATATCTGCATACTCACTGTACGTATATGAAATTAGACAACATCACATATTTAATTCTTCTTCCAAATGACAGATGACTAGGTGGCCGCAGATGTGTAGCCCAGTGTCCACTGAAGTTAAGCTTCAGGAAAACAAATCTGATTCAACTAGTTGTGTGTGCATTATTAGATATTTGGTGGCAGTGGGACAAAGGTGGAGGTCTCAGACTTTAGAATTGGAAAGAGCAAGTACCTGTATGTGTGTGTGGGGGTGTGTGTGTGTGTGTGTGTAGGAGTGGTGGAACTGTGTTTATGTGAAAGGTAATTTCCCCATGGAAACGTCTTCAATGAAGCAGAATTTGAAAGTAGATGTGGGCAGAACAGCAATGCGCTTTCAGAGCTGACTTGCAGCTTGATCATACATATTCTCAACATTCTTGTTTACTGAAGAAATCACCAGCCATCAGATTAAGGATGTGTGTGAAACATAGCACACTGGAGGCAAATTCCATACCTTTCATGACAAGTACCAAACAAAGAGATAACTCTCTTGGTTTTCATGGCAAACACTAAGAGTAAATTCCTCTGTCAAAGCTGTTCGTTTTCTTTTCAAGCCCTGCTCCCACTGAAATCAGTGCGAGCTTTGCCATTGATTTAAGCGGGAACAGAGCCTTAGGCCAATGATGCCTGTGGGTGTGTGCCTTCATGTTGCACTTGTTGGTCACCATTAGAAATCTTATTAAGATTATTAAGTCCCATATCCTTCTGCAACCTCTCTCAATATGGGTTTACCCTTGCTTTACTTTTGCATTCCTGCTATTCGTATAGCACCTGTTGCAACCAGTACCACAGCTCTGTTCTCTCTCTCACCTCATGCACCTTAGGTAACTATGTTACTGAAGGGCAGACACTTGCATTCTGGCATCCTAGGATGCTATAATTCACTTTCATAAATTGTTGTGTTAGGTGCATCAAACTGTTCCTGGTTTGTTTAGTGTATCTGCTTCCCTGCTGCCCTAAACATTCATATTCCTTCACCATTAGATGTCTCTTTAAATAAAAACCCCCCACACTTCTTGCAAGCAATTTACTAGTCAGTTAAACACTTAGTTGCGAACACAGTTGTAATACCTCTGTAGAATATTCTCTTTCAAGCACACTTGCATAACTGTATATTGGTTAGTGTCCATTCAGGCAAATTAACTGTATAACAAATGCAGAAACAGTTTTAACTTCCCCTCCTCTTGCTCTCAAAGTACCTGTTTGGGTTTTTTAACCTCTAATGCACTTTGGTGCAATATAAATCAATATAGCCATACCTGGGTAATTATTACTGCTATCATTTACACTATAACACTTTAAATGTAGGTAACAGAATGAATATACCTGAAATTCTCCTGTTGTGTCATTTTAGAGCTGACCATTTGCATGTCCACTGCTGAGCTACTCTATGGACACATGCAAAAATGGGGTTGGGTGCTACTCATGAAGGTTGAAGTGTTCAATGCCTATTTTGCTTCAGTCTTCACTAAAAAGATTAATGGTTATCAGATACTCAACACAATTAATATTAACACCTAGGGGGAAGGAACGTAAGGCAAAATCTGGAAAGAACAGAGTAAAGAATATATTTAGATAAGTTGGATATATTCAAGTCAGCAGGGCCTGATGAAATTCCTCCTAAAGTACTTAAGAAACGAGTTGAAGCAATCTCAGAACCATACCAGTTATCTTTGAGATTTTATGGAGGACAGGTGAAGTCCCTGTAGAATGGAGAATGACAAACATTGTACTGATCTTTAAAAAGAACAAAGATGACCCAGGAAATTATATACCAGTCAGACTAACTTCAATACCTGGAAAGATATTGGAACAAGTAAGCACTTTATAGGATTCTAAGGAATAGTCAGCAGGGATTTGTAAAGAACAAATCATGTCAAACCAATCTGATTGCTTTCTTTGATAGGATCACTGGCCTAGTGAATAGAGGAGGAAGCAGCAGCCATGATATATCTTGATATTTAGTAAGGCTTTAGATATAGTCCCACAAGACATTCTCACAAACAAACTAGGGAAATGTGGTCTAGATTAAATTACTATAAAGTAGGTGCACAGCTTGTTGAAAGACCATAATCAAAGAGTAGATCTCAATGGTTCACTGTCAAACTGGGAGGGAGTATCTAGTACGTGCCCAGGGGTCAGTCTTGGGTTCAGTACTATTCAATATTTTCATTAATTACTTGGATAATGGAATGGAGAGTATGCTTATAAAATTTGCAGATGACACCAAACATGGAGGGATTTCAAACACTTTGAAGGACAGGATTAGAATTCAAAATGACCTTGAAAAACTGGAGAATTGGTCTGAATTCAACACAATGACATTCAGTAAAGATAAGGACAAAGAATTTCATTAGGAAAAAGCAAATTCAAAACTTCAAAATGGGGAATAACTGGCTTGATGATAGTACTGCTGAAAAGGATCACAAATTGAATATGAGTCAACAATGTGATGCCGTTGCAAAAAAGGCGAATATTATTCCGGGGTGTATGAGTAAGAGTGTTGTCGAGTCATTGCCCTGTTCTGTTCACTACTGGTGAGGCCTCTGCTGGAGTACTGTGTCCAATTCTGGATGCCACACTTTAGGAAAGATGTGGACATATTGGAGAGAATCCAAAAGAGAGCAAGAAAAATGATAAAAAGTTTAGAAAACCTGGTTATGAGGAAAGGTTAAAAACACAAGGCATGTTTGTTCTTGAGAAAAGAAGACTGAGGTGGGACCTGACAGTCTACAAATATGCTAAGGGCTGTTATAAAGAGGACCGTGATCAATTATTTTCCATGTCCACTGAAGAAAGGACAAGAAGTAATGGGCTTAATTGTCAGGAAGGGAAGTTTAGGTCAGATATTAGGAAAAGCTTTTAACTATAAGGGCAGTGAAGTTCTGGAATAGGCTTCCAAGGAAGGTTGTGGAATCCCCATCATTGGAAGCTTTTAATAACAGTTTGGATAAACATCTGTCAGAGATGGTCTAGGTTTATGTGGTCCTGCCTCATGCCGGTTGGGCCGGACTTGATGAAATATCCAGGTTGCCTCCAGCACTACATTTCTATGATTAATGTCTGCAGAATTCAGAGTGATTCAGTAGGTGAATATTCTTTTATATAATCCTATTGGTTCCCACACAGGTTCACATATCTCATACCAGGTAGGCAAGACATTCTAGTTAGTTTAAAGTTATATTAATGTTTGTTACCTATTAACTTGTCAGAATTATAGGACAGAACAATATGAAAAATACCCAAACTTGCCTTTCTCTGTGTGTATTAAATATCAGTCTCTCGCATATATGATCTCTCTTGGAAAACATTATAAATTTCTTCCCACCTCCGCTGCCAACGTGATTTAGCAAATAATGTGGCACATTGCCAGTCATTATTCTTTGTATGTTCTTGTAAACCTGTAAATCACCCTGCTTCAATTGGCTGAAAACGTATTTGATATCTCTATATACACAACAAACACAGTAGCAGAGTCTGGTATTTCCACTGACGCATAAATGGAATAAATTATAAATACCAGAGCACATGCTACTTAAGACAGATGTATAAAACTTACCTTGGAATCTCAGGGAATGTGAAACAAAGCACTGTCCACGTCCTTGAAACCACTACCCATGTCCTTGTTTTGAATTTTTATGAGGTGTATGAAGTTGTGATTTGCTGCTCATAGATGCAGATGGTCTTAACACAGCTGCTTAATATTGTGTGTGTGTGTGTTTTGTAAACACTCCTTCTTCTGCCTACTAAGAACACTATTGTCTTTGTCAAACCAGGACTCAAGTTTACAGCATTTGGTTGACGCAATTCTTTTTAATCCAGCGAAGGTAGTACTTAACAAAGGTGGTCTATTCACAGTATAAACTTTCATTTCCTGTGTTGAAAGAGTCAACTAACTTTTCTATTCTGATGGAATTGTAACATATGATATAAATGCAGTTGTTAATGCTGTTGTCTTGATAACCAAAATTAATTTAAAGAGTGTAGAGAGGAAAAGAAAAATCAAAGGGGAAAGTCCTGACCACTTTATCACTGAAAACCCTGAGTTACAACTAAGCTCCAGTTGCTCATGTCTTCCTCTCCTCCTGCTTGGTAACTCTCCCTGGCACTCAGTAGCTTGGGGGCACCACTTAGGAACATTTACAGTGTATCATACATCTGTACAAAGAGTTTTGCAACTGTCTATTTGTTTAGTATTTGACACTCTCAATCTCTTTGCTGGGAGAGAAACAAACACAACGGGAAGAGAGAAGGGGACACACACACACAAAGTTCTTAGCACTAACAACTAAACAAACAACTGAGCTCATTCATATTTCACAACCCTTCTGTGGTTTATACAGAATATAAAGGAGAAAGCCATACCAAGGAACTCAAGTGATTTTTGCATCTGTATTTTGGGTGGAGTGAGAGGTAGAGTGTATGGAGAGGAAGAGGTCATAGTTGTCAAAAACAAGAAACTGAGCAAGGCCTGGACAGAGGAAATGGGGGAAAACAGACCTATTCTGATGGCACAGAGCAAACACCAGCAGGATTTAGTGACAGCAGTAATGGAGTATAAGGAGAGATGAGGGGCAAAGGTAATCTCAGGCCCAAGATAAATACAGTGGTCAATGAATATCCACATAGCTATACCAGAGTATTTGTATTTCATGCTCTTTTCATTATTTCCTGTCCTTTCCCTTATGTTTCACCCTATTTCTGCTGCTGCTGTTCTGCTAACATTTGCTTTGGACATATTCTGAATCTGACTGTGCCTTATTTGGTCCAGTGATACACAAGGTAGATTGGTGCCCAATGGTTAGAGTGAAGAACCAGCATCTAAAGTGGTTCTGGATTCAAATGTGCTGAGTCAGTAACTCAGTTGTTCAGAAGGCTAAAATTAGGGCCTTAAAAAAACAAAACCAAACAAACAAAAAACCCAGCACAGGCATGACTGAGCTGAGTTTACCTAGTACACACAGGAAAGGCGGGATGGACTAATTGCTTATATTGTTTCTCTTCAGTTTTTCTTCTCTTTATGAGAAAGACACATTTTGAGAATACAGTCTTTCCCCTATGAGCTTGAAAAGTAAATCTAGAAACCTATTGCTAATTTAAGCACTATAACATGAGTTACATCTCTCAAGAGCAGTAGATATTCTTAAAGTCTATGGACTGGTTTCACTATTGCAGTGGTTCTCAAACTTTTGTACTGTTGACCCCTTTCACATAGCAAGCTGCTGAGTGTGACCCCCTTATAAATTAAAAATATGTTTTTATATATTTAACACCATTATAAACGCTGAAGGCAAAGTGGGGTTTGGGGTGGAGGCTGACAGCTCACGAGCCCCCATGTAATAACCTCCTGACCTCTGGAGGGGTCCCGACCCCCAGTTTGAGAACCCCTGCACTATTGCATTAATACAATTTTATGTTGGCATAACTACACTGACTTCAATGGAGTTACAAGAACATAAAACTCATAAAATTGGAGTAAAGCCATGGTGAATCAAGCACTTTATGGCTATTGTATCTTCTTTTAATTTGAACTGTGAAGAAAGCAAGCATGAATAGTTGATACATCTTGAATTTAAAAATTTGTCTGTTCTGAAAAAGAAATTAACTACAAATGCTTTCTCTTGTCTTCTCCTGCAGGAAGTCACCAAAGCTGTGCAACCTCTTTTACTGGGAAGAATAATAGCCTCCTATGATCCTACCAACTCCCACGAGCGATCCATAGCTTACTATTTGGGCATAGGCTTGTGCCTTCTCTTCATTGTGAGAACACTGCTTCTGCACCCTGCTATATTTGGCCTTCATCATATAGGAATGCAAATAAGAATAGCCATGTTTAGTTTAATTTACAAAAAGGTAGCTTTTTCACTTTCACTTGAATGAATAAGAAAGCAAAATTATTGCATTTAGTGTATGTTGCTGGCACAAGAACATTTTCAGAAGAGGGTTAGAAGAGGGGAAGATTTAGGCAACAAACTGTAGGAGAGCTTGGATTTGAATAATAAAGTGAACATAAAGCACAAGGAAAAGCTACCCTACAGTATGCATCCCAGTTATTTATTGGATATCATTTTGAAGGTTTCCTTTTAAGTGGCTCAAATCTGCCCTCAGATTGATACTGTTGATCTACAGAATTGGAAGCATTCAGTGGTTACCATTAAAAAGTAAATATTTTCCAACAGATATCACACACTCATCACTGTTATGTTATATATTAAATATGGGGAAATCCCCTGTGATTTCTCAGATAGTGATATGTAATAATGCTTGGCAAATGCTGACTTTTTTATGGTGCCCATATATGCATTATATTATCTAGAAGCTGGTGCCCTAAAATGATTTGTCTACCAAGATTCTTCCTTCGTCTGAAAAGTGTCTAGTAACAGATGTTCATGTGCTCTGTGTTTTGAAAATGTGAAAATCTCAAAAGGACAGTGATTTTTACCAAACACAGCTATATTTAGCCAAATTCATGAGTTATTCATATGCTACATACTGAAAACAGGCAGATTTTGAGCTAATACAGTGCATTGCTGAAGGAAGTATATGTGTGTGGAAGAGGGATTGTGCTGGAATAGTTTTTAGATCATAGCTCATTCCTGTTGTAAAATCCTGATGATTCTCCTTACCTATTCAAAATTACCTTCGACCAAGAATATCTTGTGCACAATCACATTTTGACAGCTGTATGATAATGTACTTACATAACAAAAGACCACGTCCCCCATTATAATCAAATCAGTGCGGAAACAATTATCCCTAGATAAAACTATCGAAACTAGCTGCGAGGATATGCTTTTCAGATCACATCCAGTGGTAGTCTTAGGCCACATCTATACTAGCAGGGTTACAGTGGCACAGTTGTACTGATGCAGCTGTGCCACTGTAAGATTGCTCATGTAGCCACTCTATGCCGAAAGAAGACAGCTCTGTCATCAACATAATTAAACCACTCCCAATAAACGGTGGTAGCTATGTCAAAAGGAAAGTTGTCTCCTGCTGTCATGGCGCTGTCCACACCGGTTCTTCTGTTGGTGTAACTTGTGTCATGCAGAGGGTTGGTGTTTTTACACCTCTGAGCAACATAAGTTATACTGACAGAAGTGTCAGTGTAGATGTAGTCTTAGACTCTATGCTTCTAGAGTCCCCAGACATACTCATACACTTGACCTGCTAGCCGAAGTGAGCCACTGGTTTGGTGAAGAACAGAATCTTCAGCACAGTAGTTTTTGCTTTGTGAAACTGTTGAGCAAATCTCCTGAACAATGGTAATCTTGCTATTTTGTTGAAAATTTTCTTCTCTGATGCAATACAAAAGCTCCTGGGCTAGTAAAAGCCATTCCCCATGCAACAAGTGTCAATCATCAGTTTTGGATTCCAAGAACATTACTGGGGGCATATGTCAAAAGGTTGTGTTATATTCCTCCCCTAAACTATTCAAAAAGCTTTCTGCATACCTTGTCAAAGAGAAGTAGCCAAGTAAATCTTGTTCTCCATTAGCTAACTGTTTAGCATAAAGATGTAGTTACGTGATGAATAGTGTTAATAATTGTTTTCTTCCTGTAGTTAAAGCAATTATATAACTCCAGACCAGTTCCCACATTCTTACCACACACATACACACACACACTTCTGACTTTCTACAGTTGTTGTTTTTAAGCTATATGAGGCTGAAAAAACATGACTCAGAATATGAACTTTAAAACACTAATTGTTAACTAATTATAAATTAGAAACCCATTAATAGATTTATGGGAAAATACTCAGAAGTTTCAAGCTTTACTCAGAGATTTTGTGCTGAAAATTTGGGACAGGTCGGGCGTGGATTTTATATAAAAACAAAGTGGTTGAAATCCCATGTTAAGTGCAAAATAGAACCCAACTTTAACTATGGAGTTGCCACTGCTCCTCATTGCAAATTTCACCATGTCTGTCAAGAAATTCTTGTGAACATGTTCACTGTAGAGCAGTGGTTCCCAAACGTGTTTCGCTGCTTGTACAGGGAAGGCCCCCGGCGGGCTGGGTTGGTTTACCTGCCACATCTGCAGGTTCGGCTGATCGTGGCTTCCAGTGGCCGTGGTTCGCTGCTCCAGGCCAATGAGAGCTGCTGGAAGCGGCATCCAGTATGTCCCTTGCATTGCGCCGCTTCCAGTCGCTCCCATTGGCCTGGAGCAGAGAACTGTAGCCGCCGGGAGCCGCGATCGGCCGAACCTGCGAACGCGGCACGTAAACAAACTGGCCCGGCTTGCCAGGGGCTTTCCCTGCACAAATCACTGCTGTAGAGCATTTGGGACACAGAAACACTCAGGATTCATTTGTAATTCAGTCTTGGCTTACATATAGAAATATGTAACAAAGTAAAAGCTAGGTTAAAAAAAAGTCAATATTTGCAAAGTAATATAATGAACACATTAAACTTTAGTGGCGTAAATAAAAGGGATTTAATAAGTATTTTTCTTTGTAACAAAGATAACAAATGAAATGTTGTATTACTGTTTCACTAGCTGTTTATTAGTATTTTTATTTCTATTTGTTCTCTTTTAGTCAAGTAAGTTACAAGGCCATTCATCTACTGTTTTATATTATTTTGCAGACATTAAAACTGTCAAGCAGAGTCCTAGATAAAATAAGCACTGGACAACTCATTAGTCTCCTTTCCAACAATCTGAACAAGTTTGATGAGGTATGTCACTGCTTGTTTAAGCTCCTGTATTTGTTGTATCACAGAAACAAAAGTGAGTGACTGCAAAACTTCAAACAGTTCTAGAAGTGTTAGCATCTCCATGGCTGCAGTCAAGCAATGGCAATAAATGGCCAGCTCTGGTGAGCTGTGCTCACCTTAAGAAAATCCCAAACTGCATTCCCACTAACATGATGTGTGGGTGTTTAGTCAGGGAGAGGCTGATTCAGACCACATCTTCTCCCATCTCCTGTACCCAAGACAGCGAGATAGCAGCACAAAACTGGAAAACTAAGGTGCTTGTAGTAGCATGTGGCTTGTACAGTACTGTATGTTGCTCAGTTGATGGAAGGGTCTAGAAAATCTATGAATTTCAAGTCACAGAGTGTCTGTTGGACCATCCTATTGGGAGGAGAGGCATGCCACTTCCACCTGCATAAAGCTGAGATGTGAGGAAGACAGGAAAAGTAAAACTACTCATGTGATACTCAGGAGATAATCAGCTATTGTGGTTATGGATACAAGTAAAAACCCTTTTGTCATAGCTTCCTACTCAGATTTGAACCTTAGTGTTCATAAACTGAGAAGCTAGCATGAACCCTCTAAGCTTAATTAATCGCTGCCACCAGACAGGAATCAGTGCCTGTCTCGCTCTGGTCTCCCCAAAACCTTCCCTGGGGAACCCCCAAGACTCAGATGCCCTGAGTCTCACAACAAAGGGAAATAACTCACTTCCCTTCCTGCTCTTTACTTCCTCCCTGATTTTCCTGCCCTGGGTATACTAAGAGATTTCCCTGCTTCAATCCCTTGAAACACAAAACCGAAAGGACAATTTACCTTTCACCTCCTTCTTTTCCCTCCTCCGAGTCTTTTCCTGAGAGAGACAGTAATCCTGGCACAGAGATTCCTATCCCCTTGCCATAACTAGAAAAAGAAAAGTCAACAAGTTTTAAAAAAAAGAAAGCTTTATATAAAAAGAAAGAAAAAGACAAAAAA
>NC_133769.1:49200933-49221834 GCF_003597395.2 Chelonoidis abingdonii | reverse complement strand
TCCTGATTGGTCCTCTTGTCAGGTGTTTGGTTCCCTTTGTTAACCCTTTACAGGTGAAAGAAATATTAACCCTTAGCTATCTGTTTATGACACCTTTGCTAGACAAATACTACCTTGTGCATCCCTCTCCAAACCCCTTGATAGCATGGATCCCTCAGGACCTATGCTGTCATACAAATACTAGTATGATACTGACTTTTACCCCCACCATACATCTTGTATGGCAAAAAGCTATTAGTCTCTAGGGCCAGGATGCTGCAGGCATCAGCTATCTCCTTTCCCCTCCACCCCCCAACTGCTCCCACCTGCATGCCCCTGCTTCCAAAACCATAGAGCTGCCAACCCGCAGAGGGGAATTCTATGCTGCTTGTACATCTCCCTCACTCCCTCTCTGCACGTACCAGCTATTATTGCCTAATGCTTGTGAGGTTTTTGGTTTCTCAGGGTGTGCATCATCTGTGGCATTATTTGGCCCTCAGGACTACAGGAGTTGGCCCTAAATCCATCCCAGGAAAAACAAATGAGGGAGATGACCATATAGGGAGCAGGCTGTTTTGAATTAATTGCATATACAGTCTTAGTCACTCTTTCAACAAAATAAGTTACTTTCCATAACAATTTAAATAATTGTTCATAGGTTCTTTCATATATCTTGTCTCATCTGGCAGTGATTGAAAACATACAGGGGAGGGGGGCAAGGAGGAATCCTGGTCCCTTTGAAGTCAATAACAAAACTTCTACAGGCCTATATGGGGCCTGGATTTCACGTTGTATTTATACAGCTTTGAGGAGAATTGTGAACTGAACTTTGTCCCTTGAAAAAAACTAAGCTCATGTGTGGAATGTATATATGCATTGGTATGTCCTCAGTGTAACTAACACCCACATTGCTATGTGTTCAGAACCACAAAATCTCCTCTGTAAACTTGTTTTACTACTAGAAATTCTTTTCCTATTCTTTGTGAAAATTGTTCAGAGTATCACCTCAATAGCTCCTCTCTCATTCATATTGTCTGAGTTTTTTTGCTGTGGATTTTTACAGGGGCTAGCACTGGCTCATTTTGTATGGATTGCACCTTTACAAGTGGTGCTACTGATGGGACTGCTGTTGGACATGTTAGGGCCCTCAGCATTTTGTGGATTTGGCTTTCTGATAATTGTGGCCCTTTTCCAAGCCTGGTTAGGACGAAAGATGATGAAGTACAGGTGACAAAATTTTAAAGATGTTCTAAATAATTGTATGTTTTCACAAGGCATATTGCTTTATGAGATTTATAGTCCTCACTTAAAGATGTTACTCTGTTAGAGTCTGGTCTTCTGAGGAGAGGATTACAAAAAAGATATCTGAAGTAAAGAAAACACAATAGACGAACTTGGAGAAAAGTAGAAAAATATTATTGGGCTAATGTGATGTGTTTCTTTAATCAACTAATATATTAATAATTAATTGGTAGTCTTACGATTTGTTTGTAAGATTATTTCACATATGGGGGATATTCCTGACTGAAATCAATGGGACTCCATTGATAAGCACAAAATCTGGTCCTGTTTCCAAATCTCAGTATTTATATAGGTTTTGGTTGTTTGCTTTGCAACTGTGTTTATAGCCATTGCCTTGCAAAGCAAGATCTCAACTTTTTTTTGCCTCTTCATAAAATAAATAAAATTGAAAGAAAAATGGAGGAAGTCAGAGGGAAATAATGGAAGAAAAGGAGATTAAAAAGCAAACTGGAGATTGGGAGAGCGGGAACACACATCAGAATACAGGAAATAAGAAACAAAAATGATTTTAGTTAAGTTCGTTGAGCCAAATTCATCCCCAAAGTCAATGGAGGTTCCTCCTTGAAGACAGTGGAGTTCATCCAGGGCTGAATTTAGTCCCTTTTTCTTAATGAACAATGTTTAAAAATAAAATCGAATTCTGAAGATAAAGAGATACTATTGTGAACATACACAAAGCCAAACCGTACTTACCTTACACCGGAATTCCCACTGATAGGTCACAAATGAGTAAAATGAGCACAATTTGCCCCATAAAATGGCAGAGAAGGCATGACCCTACATTCCTTGTGAACTTCACTTGCCTCTTAATCAGAATTTGGACGGTGCAAAGAATGTAGTTTCAGGGTCTTATTTATTAACATTGAGTGTGTAAATCTTAAAAATTAAGTTTTTAATATGTGGAAACTAGTGAGAAATTGTATAAAATATTAAGACTTACTATCAGTTATGTGAGTCATATTTCCTAGAGTTTGTTTTCTTCATAATGCATTAATTATTAGTCTTTTAATGCACAGTATTGTTCACTATTATTATGTAATGCCTTATTATTTTACAGAGACAGGAGGGGAGGAAAGACAAATGAGAGACTTGTGATCACCTCAGAAATAATTGAGAACATACAGTCAGTTAAAGCTTATTGTTGGGAAGATGCAATGGAAAAAATGATTGAAAGCCTTCGAGAGTAAGTGTATTCATTTGTCAGTCTCATTTCTATAAGGTTAAAAAAAAGATTAAAATTCTTAGATGCCTATGAATAGCATCCACTATTACATTAGTTAGGAAACAAGATCCATAAATATTCATCCTTCATAAACAGGCCATCAGCAGGAGGTGAGAGGAACATTCCCTCACTGTGGTTTCATTTCCCCCCAATTTATCAAGTGCATTAAGGAAGTTTTGTGGTTCTGTTTTTTGCTTTCTCCAAAGCGTTTGATATAAGCAACCCTTACTGACAGGGCATGAGTGGAGATGGTCCATTGGTCTGTTGTTTCCATCTTGCTGTATAAAGCAACTAGCCCCCTCAGATGGTGTTTCATGTATTATAAAAGCAATGCAGAGAAAAACTCCCTTTCTGGGCTTGGAAACAGCTGTTTTTTTATCTCTAAAACTTTCATGGTTATGGAAAAATAATCAGAAGACCTGACTACTTAGCTATTTGTAACTCTGACTTTCAATGTTACCATTTAACAGGTACAGGTAAAGACAATCCTAGCATTTGTATTTATTTCTAGCTAACCTATTCCTCACCCTACCAAAAAAAAAAGTGGTGTGTGTGTGTGTTTATGATTATTCAAGGCTTTCTTCCAGTTCCTAAGCTGAGGTATGAATCCTCTGTAGCTATTTTGCATGGACTTCATTAAAGACCCCTTCAAATCTTGTAATACAAGGCTGTTGGGGTCATGTCATGTTTAAGAGTTAGAAGTACTCCTGCTTTACATGGCCATACTGAATTTATAAATGTGATAATCTGTGAAATCTTTGTGCAACTGCCCATTTTAACTTCCAGAGTTGAAAGTATAAACCACTACAGTTTGAGCCACAGAGCCAGGCTCCCTACAGGAGAGCTGTAGCAGATTCATAACCAGCACAGATTGGGCATGGTGGGGAGGAAGAGACATAACACATGCGGTCCAGTGGGTTACTCTTGTGTCAAACCTATTGGAGTAGTGCATCTAGTCCCACAGAAAGAGTAGGAATTAAGCTTCACGTGTGTGGATGGGAAAATAACAAAAAAGAACAGAGAAATGTAAGGACCATATTTCATGTAAATAAAAGGAATGAAATAATATTATTACCCAAACATATCCTTATTGTTCAGCTGCTTATGTTGTGCCTTTTAAAAGGCAACCCATAAAAAGTGCAGCGCTTGTTTCTTTCAGTGCAGAGAAGTCCTTGAAAATGATGGTGCCTGTAATCTGTTTTGATTCAATATGGGCTGAGAGGCTGAGTTTGGATCCAGATCTGAATTAGGGTTGGCTGAGGTTCAGATTCCAGGCTGAATCAAAGCAAGGTCTTAGATATCATAGAGCCAAAAACTCATGAGTTGTTCTTGTGAGATTTGGGCCGCACCCTGTAAGTACTAAAGAAGTGAACAGAGATGTATATCTCTACGCTGAATGTTGCACAAATCTGTAGAAAGGCTATTCTGTATTATGTTCCACAGGTTTATTGACCCTATTAAGTTTTTAAAGAACCCTGTTGGTTTAATAACTTTTGTTATGTTATGTATGACGTTTCTTTAAGAGAAAATGGCAGAAATGTCATGAAATCATCTTACCTCACATACACTTTCTTCCCTCTTTGGCCACCCCACAGAGCAGCAAATGGGGCTTTTACCATGTTCATCTACACACCAGCCAACAGTGCTAGCTACCTTGAAAGTCTGTAGCGCAGGCACACTCCTCTGGAATGATATGGCTTTGCACTGCCACCAACACAGGCTGTGCCTTAAAGACATAGATGAGCTCATATTAATGGTAAATCTCCTCCACAACAGGCATCTGAACAACACCTGTACACATCCCTGAAATGCCAGAGAAGTGGCATGGCCTCTGTAACAAATCAAGATGTCCTGACAGCTTAAAAAAAAATTCTGGGCTCTGGCAGAGCAAGAGAGGAAGTGAATTCTAAAAATTCAAGTACCCTCATAGGAAAAAAAAAAAATCATCTCCACCATCTTTTGAGCAGTCCCCTTTCATTTAAAGCAAGGCAATTTCAGCATCTATGCTTTTTACAACTGTTTCAATAGGATATGAAAACACAGGTAGTCTCCCAGGCAAGCTTATTCCAAACCATTTTGGATTTTAAAAGGTTAGTGAGCTTCTAGAGACACAGAATTCCTATTACTAAAGATCCTGGGAGCTCCAGTGACGAGAAACATCTGTGATGACGTATATTCACTGAATGATTAAACTCAGACATCTAAGGTTGAAATAGTGCAGTAAAGGGTGCCTGTTTCTACCATATTATGGCACTGCTATCAGAAAGCTCCTTGCAGTTAAGCACAAGGAGATAAGAAACTGTTGTTCTCTAATGTGTTTCACATAGTCCTAGAGGTTTTTTTTTCTACATACCTACAAAGCAGTGTTTTTTGTGTTATATACTTCCTTCCCGCATCCCATCCCCAAATTCAGGTTTTTCCTAGGGATTTAGTTTCCTCCTTTTCACTTTAATCCCTGGTGCATCTCTTCTCCCTCTTCCCCCCCCCTTCTCTTTTCCTCTCCATTCTTTGACTCTTTGTATTGTTGCTGTACTTGACAAAGGGTCTCTTCTGCTGGCAGTTCTCTAAAGCAGCATATCAGTTGATCTAAATTTTCCATTTTCTATGGATGCCATCACTGCGAAAGATGTACAAAACCTAACATATCTAGAAGGGAATAGCCTCAGGTCCCTGTTGCTGTTAATTCACAGGAAGATAATGGGCCCAATCCCTGCCCTCAGTAAGAATTTTATCTCAATAAGGACAGAGGGCCAAATCCTACTCTCCTGCCAGAGAAAGGCTAGAAAACTGGGAAAGTTCCTGAATTTCCTCCAAATCATTCTGGACAAGGTTTTCCCACTACAGAACAGGGAGGGGTGTGATGCTTCTTGCTGGCAAGGAGTTGTAGAGAAACTCTACCCTTTTCAGAACATTAGCTCAGGGACTGAGTCTCTCTCTATTAGGTTCTGGACCTCCCTGCCCATCAACTGTGGTAAAATGACTCCTTTAAGAGTCATACTTTTTTTGGTTTCTCAAGCATGCCTGGCCCAAGGCCCCTTCTGGGCAAATTTGACAGGGGAGTAAGATGCCATGTGAGAGATTTCTGACAACTATCATTGTGGGAATAATCTTGTGGCTTTGTAGGGGATAACACCTTGGTAAGTGACTTATTTCAGCCACTCTCTATCCCTGCTCAGCCATGCTGCTCAAAACTGCAGGCTCCTAATTTGTAGAGATTGGGGGTTAGAGTGACAAAAAGAGTTAGATGCCCAACTTCCATTTTAGGTGTGAATCAGGCTCCACTGGGATTCACAATCCCCCTCTCAGATGCTGCTGAACCCTTTTTGCAGTAAAATTTCCCTAGGATCCTATTCTGCCTGTGAGCATGCACACTGCAGCCCCAGGCCAGGCATCTAGACACTTAAGCCCCAGAGTGATGCAGAAACTGGGGTAAGATAAGTGCTTCTTGCCTAACTCACCTGTGGAACCTGATCCAGTAAGTGGGCTGAGAGCTTGCCTACCAAATCTCCTGCATAACTTTTAGCACAGTGACTAGGTTACTCCCCTGTCATGTGGGAGATCCCCAGTTCAAATTCTCCCTCCACCTCAAGGGAAAAAGGGATTTGAATGGGGGTTTCCCACTTCTCAGATGAGAGCTCTAGCCACTGGGCTATGTGCTAATCTGATCTGGGGCTTCCTCAGTCTCTCATGTTGAAGAATGTTCCCCTGTGAATAAGTACTTTTAAAAAGTCATTGGATCAGGGGACTGGCCCTGTGTCTCCCATCCCTCTCACATGACTGACTCTGTAGCCTGGTCCTGAGAGCATTCTTCCCTTCTCTCTCTGGCCCAACAATCCTTTTGTTATTGAGCCACAGTGCACCCTTCAACAGGAGAGAGTGAGGGAGTCCAGCATCAGAATATCCCATAAACCAGTGAACTCACCTGAGAGGTGACAGATCCCTGTTCAAATCTTTCTCCCTCCCAGGTGGAGAGGAGGCTTGCAGTGCAGGTCTCCCACATCACAGATGAGAATTCTAACTACTGGCTAAAAGTTATGAGGAATCCCTCCTCCCTGCCACACTGTTTCTTGCAAAAACAGCATAGGCACCAAATGTCAAGAGAGGGCTGGCAGCTGAGAATCCCAAGCAGAGGGAGATGCCTTCCTGCAGCAAAGACTTAGGTGACTGTCTCCAAGAGATGAGCGGGGCTTAGCACACACCTCTTAGCCTGGCACCTCCATTGGCTAGTTTAGGCAGGGAGCTGCCTGGAATGCTGGCTTTTGTGAATCCCATTCTAAGGCACCTGTCTCTCCCCGTTCATTGTACAGGGAGTCTAGGCACCCAACCCCAGCTTTGTGAATCCTGGTGATTTTCTACCCACCTAAAAGTTAGGCATGATGACACTGAGCATTCCCATGTTTCTTTGTGAATTTAACTCTAGCTGTACATGATTTTAGGAGTCTGAGGGAACAGGGGATGCTGCTGCTTGGTTCACATTTTGTCAGAGGGAAAGGCACTGAGCCTATTTTTGTGAGTTTACCTGCATTCCCAAAGCAGCAAGTTTGATCTGACTCAGTAAAGACTTCAGAGCTAGGCCCAAGACAAAAGAGAGCAGTTTGTAATGTTGGGTTCTATATCCAACTTTTTGTCTGTATTTACCTATGACTTTGACCAGGCTTGTGTTAAAAACACAACAAGCAAATATTTTGCTAAGATTTTCAGGCTTGCTTTGTGCTTAAATATCCAACATCAGCTTCTCAGAATAGATCAATTACTCTCAAAGCATACATTTCCAGAAAAAAATCTCCTGTCCAGCCTGCACTGCAGATCTCTCATCTGCAACATGGCTCTTATTTGCCTACATTGCACTCACATCTCTTGTGAAGCGTCCATTGACTTCTTAATCAGATGCTGGTTTCTTGAAGTGTTTTCTGAATCCTACTGTCATGTTTTCAATGAAAACATATTTACATTTTTCCTATGATGCTTTTACATCAAACTTTGTACACTCCAGTTGATTAACATGCAGGCGCCTTTTCTCTGGAAATATTTGAGAGCGCACACCCTTGGGTTGGGATAGCCCAGAAAGAAGTAGAAATGGTAAAGGTGCAATTGCAAGAACAGGAGATTTTCTGAACATAAATTTCTGATGGGCAGATAAGGTTAGTTGCATGGTATATCATTGCGAAAGAGAAAATGTTTATAGAAATAGCAAGCATCACTGGGAGTGAAGGCTTGAGTCCCTGTCCATCTCCAAACAAAAGATATACTCTTGTTTATAGCTTACCTCACCTCTCCCACAGTCTAGTTTTATTAACAAAAAGGTAATGCCAAAATAACACTACATAACCCCTAGCCTTGGCTTGCTGCTCTAGGGTTTCTTCTTTCAGGACCCATCTGTCTCACATGCTCACGCTACCAGAGGACTACTTCACCTCCTTTATATTCAGTCCTTAATATAAAGTGAGACACACCTACCACTCAATATTAATTAATCTGCAACAGTCAGTATGGTTCCAACAGTTACTAATAGGTCAGGGCAACAGGAAAATCCTGTTTCTGAGTTACAGAAAGATACATTTGAATATACCCACATCCCCAGAAAAAAAATTGTTATGCCCTGTCCATTTTAAAATCTGTTCTGCTAGATGTTGGAGTATTTTATATGAAGACAGAATATAGACTTAGTGGGCAAAATTATGCCCTGAGAAATGTCAGTGGGAGTTGCATAAGTGTATCTACTTCCCGTCCCTTAAGCTATCACCCTAATAGTAGGAACTGGGTCACTTCTTCAGTAGTCTTGGAAAGTAATCACAAACATGGACACATAGTTAGGCCTGTGTCACTAAATTTTTCACCCACCTTTCTGTCACTATGAGCAATGAATCTTTACACTTCTTTTTTTGACAGAGCTGAACTGAAACTGACCCGAAAAGCTGCATATGTGAAATATTTCAACAGTTCAGCCTTCTTCTTCTCAGGTTTTTTTGTGGTGTTTTTGGCTGTGCTTCCCTATGCGCTGGAGCATGGAATTATCCTCCGACAAATATTTACCACCATCTCATTCTGCATTGTTCTTCGAATGACAATCACTAGGCAGTTCCCCTGGGCTGTGCAGACATGGTATGACTCTCTTGGAGCAATCAACAAAATACAGGTACAGTACATAAACGAATATCCTTTCAGCTACAAAACCTAATTCTTTATAGTACCTTATTTTGTCAATCCATCATCAAAAGCACACAGCACTGATGCTCTTTCATCATATAACATGAATTGCTTTTATGGAACTTCATTAAATGTTGTAAGTCTCAGCATTTTGCATATAGTTCCCCAGTCAATATATATATAAAAAAGATTTTCTGATCTAAAGTCACCTCAGAACCACACTGTTTAAAAGGGAAGCACGTCCAAGTTATTTCCTCTTGCCTGTAGAATAAATCTTTCAGCAGAATTTAAACATGGCAAGGGGCAATCCTTGCATACATCAAACACCCACTGATGTCAACAGTAGTTTTGGATGTGTGCAGTGAATTCAAGATGGGGTCTTATGAGATGGATCACTTTAAAATGCTGTTTCAGATCTCCCTTGGAATTCTTATAGTTTTTTTGGTCCAAATCTCATCAGCTCACTCAATTTTTTTTGTTAAAGTTATTTAATAAATGTTTATAATTAATAAGATAAGAATGTGTGAGCTAGTACTTATAAATAGACCTGAATCATAATATGGGATTAGAACAGTCCTAAACTGGCTTTTTGTTTGTTTGAGTTGAGTGAGGGACGGGAGAAAGAGAGGACCAGGAACAAAAGAGGGCTGGACAGGGGAAACTCTGATCTGGATTTCATGCTTGTCTGATCTCTGCACTTTGCAAAGGATCAAATCTAAACTGCCGTGTTTGAGATCCAGATCTATGACAGAAAGGACAAACCCCACACGGGACCAGGGCAGGAAGTATTTAAAGGTCTGTCTGTAGGGTTGCCTCCTGGAATCAGGCCCTATCTCCTGGAGGCTCCTAAAGCTGAACTTGGAGATTTTAGCTGCTGAAAGTCTGGTGGCACAGTGGGGCTAAGGGAGGCTCCCTGCCTGCCCTGACTCCATGCTGCCCCAGAAAGCGGCTGGCACGTCCCTGCAGCCTCTTGGGATGAGGGGTGGGTGGTGCCGCATGCTGCCCCCCCCCCCCCCAGTGCCAACTCTGCAGCTCCCATCGGCCATGAAGTGTAGCCAATGGGAGCTGTGGGAGCAGTTCTTGTGCATGTGGGCAGTGCGCAGAGTCCCCTCCCCCCCTCCACAGGGACCGCAGGGATGTGACAGCCACTTCTGGAAGTGGCACGGGGCAAGGGCAGATAGGGAGCCTGCCTTAGCCCTGCTGTGCCACCACCCAGGAGCTGCCTGAGGTAAGCGCCTCCCGACTGGAGCCTGCACCCCCTCCTGCACTCCAACCCCCTACCCCAGCCCTCTCCTCCACCCAAACTCTCTCCTAGAGCTTGCATGCTGCACCTCCTCCTGAACCCTAACTCCCTGTGCCAGGCTCAGCCCAGAGCCCCTTCCCACACTCCGAACTTCTCGGGCCCACCTCTCAGCCCAGAGCCTGCACCCCATCCTGCACTCCAACCCCCTGCCACAGCCTGGTGAAAGTGAGTGAGGGTGGAGGAGAGTGAGAGAGAGAGGGAGAGGGGATAGAGTGAGTGGGACAGGGCCTCAGAAAAGGGACAGAGCAGGGGTGGGGCCTCTGGGCAGAACCAGGTCAGGTGATGCAGCAGGGGTGTTTGAGTTTGTGTGATTAGACAGCTGGCAGCCCTATCTGTCTGGCTGACAGGGAGCGAAGCTGTCCTTGCCTAAATCACCACATAGGTACTACCTAAAGAATAAATTTAGGTGCCTAAGACTTTAGTCCTACAAATACTTCTACCATTTTAATTATACAACCTTAAAGCTGCAATAGCAAAGATCTGTTATACAAAACTTTCCTTGGTGGTGGATATACTTTGCTAATTAACTCAGTTTTTTTGCGGTCATGGGGTAAGTGAGAAAGAACAGATAAGTGGTTTGTTTCTTTGCATACCAATATTTCGAACTATTTGTTTAACAAAGATTTTGACTGGTTGCATGACATTGCCCAATGTAAGCCCTTAAAATCAAGGATATACCAAGTTCTTATAATCATTCTTAATCAGACTCTGGTGCCCATACAGTACATTTCCACTGGTGGTGACAGAGTCTCCATCTTCACAAGCAACTTCCTGGTGCTTCCAACAGATAAGGAAACACACTACACACAAAACATATTCATCTCCTTTGCACTAGAACATAAAAATACAATGATAAGACTGAATACCAGCTAATGCTGCTGAAGTTGATATAAATGCACTGGTTAACTGTGCTGTGTATTATCTGTTTGTGTGTCATTGTGTAGTCTAATACCCTTTGCTGTAATCTATTGTCATTGCACCTACAGGATTTCTTGCAAAAAGAGGAATATAAAACTCTGGAGTATAATTTAACAACAACTGGTGTTGAGCTGGAAAAAGTAACAGCCTTCTGGGATGAGGTTAGAACTTAAACCAAACAAAATAAAATTACTAGAAATATTTTTTAATTTCAGATTTTTTCCCATTAATTACACAGAATAAAACAAAACAGAAATAAAACCCCACAACCTTTTTCTGGATCATCTGCTCTAATCCCAGGGCCCCTGCCCTAGTTTAGCATTGTCTGCTAACCAATCCCTTAGTTAGGGAAAACTTGCTCTCTCCGTTGGCTGCCCACCCCTATTAGGGAAGACTGCTTTCTGGGGCATGTGATGGGTGAGAAAGTGTGCTATCTTGGGAAAATCACATTTAAACATGTCAAATTATGCCAAGATGGAAATTTTGGAGGAAGCACCTGTTTGCATTTTGGCAGCATCTCACTGCTTATTCCCAATTGATTCGGCTCCCATGCTGGTATCAGTCTCCAAAACTGTATTGACGCTGGAAAAAACAGCAAAGTTAAAGGTGCCTGCACTTATCACCCCAACTTTAGCAAAAAGCCAAGTTTATTGTAAAGATCATTAATAAATTTATTATTTTAAAAATGTAATAATGAAATCATGTAGATCTAAGAAAACAAATGTTAGAGTAAGTGCATACTTTTCTTACCTGGATTAAAAAAAAATACAGCTCTACAGTATTGTATACGTATCTGCATATGTCTGTCTTCTGTTTGTTGCCTGTCTAATATTTTTGCAGGGAATTGGGGAGATATTTATAAAAGCAAAGCAGGGGAGCAGAAAAGTTTCCAGCAATGATAATAATCTCCTCTTTAGTAACTTTCCACTTCATGGAACTCCTGTTCTTAAAGATATCAACTTTAAAATTGAGAAAGGAGAGCTGTTAACTGTTTCTGGATCTACTGGGGCAGGCAAGGTATTCCAATTTCTACCTCACTGATAAAATATAAAATATTGTTTGGCAAAAGTGTTTTATAAATATGATTAAATTGTTCTTGTTTTAACTATAATATGGTATTAATTTATTGCAACATACCTGATTATCTTCTTCCCATGCTATGCTCTCTGCCTAAGCTATGTCAAAGCCTCTAGTTTGAATGGAACGGCCAAAGGACTTCTATTGTATTTTTCATGATAGGGCAATATACTAGAGTATATATATATATAGGCCATATACAAGTAAATACAACCTCAGATTTTGTATTCCTAAGACAGACACTAGTTAGCTAATTGTTTTTGATCCAATCCTGATTTTCTTTTATTATATTTACTGGTTAAAATACTTGGTCCATTGAAGTCAGTGGAAAAACTCCCATCAGCTTCAATCTCAAGCATTATTTTTAAGTATTGATACCAGTGGGAATTGCATTGTAGACTAGGCATAATAAAATGCAAGTATGAAAAAGTTACTGATGATATTTTTGACTGTATGTGAAGCAAGGACACAACATTTTCCTCAGAAACTAACAGAAGAACAATTTTGACATGTTATTCCAGTCACTTTTAGTCTAATGTGGTTATTCCCCTTGGTCCAGTATTTATAATCTTAAACTAACAATTTAAATAAAATATGGTTTCACAGATTCTGAGGCGAGAAGGGATGACTGTGATCATCTAGTCTGATCTCCTGTATAACACAGGCTGTAGAACTTTCCTGAAATAATCCCTGTTTGAACTAGAATATATAGGAAAAAAAACAGTCTTGATTTAAAAATTACTACTGATGAAGAATCTGCCACAACCCTTAGTAAATTGTTTCAGTGGACAATTGCCCTCAATGATAGTCTTCATCTGGAGAATCCATTTCCTTGAGTTACTTAAAACAATAATCTATTATACAAGAATTTAGGAAAAGGAAAGCTTTTCCCCCCAAAACATTTAATCCTTATTGTCCTTCTTTTGGCTAAAGTCATTATTGGCACGTCAAGGTATAACCAAAACCCATGAACCACAGAAACAGAATATACGTTATTTTTGTCTATAATTGGTATCTGCAAAAGGCATTTTTCTGGACTTGGAAAACCGCAGAAGTGTGACAACTTTTTAGGAGTGTTTTACCAGCAGACACTTTAGTTTGAGCAAATTAGAAGTTATATTAGAGACATAGGATTAAAGCAACCTGGCAGATGCTAGATGTGTGAAACACTCTAAATGCTTAATCCTGTGAAATATTGGACCTAGTGTTTAACCTGGTGAAGCAGGCATTTTGGAGAACTGAGGCTCTGGGGCAGGGGAATGATATACCACACAAGATTCTCCAGGAATATTTTACTATTAGTCAAACTTCCTCTAAACTTCACACCATAAAATTGTGACTTAAGAAGATTTATGGAGTTTTTGGCAACCAAGTCCCAGCTATGCTGATTATTTATTAGTGATAAGAATACCATTAGCGTGCCTCTTGTAACATATATTTCCTTGTATTTCTCAATTCTGTTCTTTGATCAGGTAGCCAACACTGTCTAGGCAAGGTTACTACTAGCTACTGATTAACTTTGAAATTATAACATGTCAGTATTGAAATTACAATCAATTCTTTTATGAAGAGAAATACGAAACACTAGCCATACTTATGTCATGAATTCATGTGGCTGAGTTAACAGTTACAGAGGAAAAATCGGATCAAACTGAGTTGCCTATGTGAATAATTAAACATCCACAAAAAAGTTACACTTTTCAAGGCTACACAGGTGGAAAGATTTCTGAGCCTGCATGCGACTTCCACTACCAATGAAAAGCAACACATTTTGCATGTGTCGTGGGATAGAGGAAGACATTAAACGAAATAACTGGTGATGACAAAACTGAATAATAACCTTCTCTCACACTCACTCTCTCTCTCTCACACACACTCATTTATTTAAATCACTCAGGCCTGAATCTAAAATGTGCCTGTGGAACCATCACATGACTTAAGTCAGGTGAGGGACCCAATAACACAGGATGTGGAGCTTAACTATGCAAGACATCAAGCAGCTACCACAATTGCTCATGCAAACTGTTATGTGTATGCCAAAATGAAACTGTCTCACTGGTAAAGTAAATTTGAAAAAAATGCCTCTCTTATATGACACTGTTAGTTTTACTGCACTGGTCTAAGCTGTTTTGATCTTTGTTTCTTAGCCAAATATCTGCTCAGTTCAGTTTGCCAGCTGATCAGAATGCAGAATTCTCAGCTGCTATACTAGAATAGCTACATGGCATTATACACTACTGTCCTCATTTACTGAGAATGAAATTCATCCCAGTTTAGAAGCCTTTACAGGGCCCTATGCACCACCAAAGTCTCCACTAAATACAGTTTGGTGTTGGATAGGTGCTTATATGGACTCTCTGCACAGGATAAATACATTGTAATAGAGTACAAGCTATTTATTAAGATGACTCACATATGCTGAGCATCTGTTACAGTTGTGTAGATCTGATATATTAACTGTTAATTATTTTCAGACTTCTCTCTTGATGTTGATAATGGGAGAGTTGGAGCCTTCAGAAGGTAAAATCAAGCACAGTGGAAGGATTTCCTTTTCTCCACAAGTTTCCTGGATCATGCCTGGAACAATCAAAGAAAACATAATCTTTGGTGTGTCCTATGATGAATACAGATATAAGAGTGTCATCAAGGCCTGTCAACTAGAAGAGGTCAGTCTTAAAATAAAAATTCTCTTATGATCTATGATAGGTCACATGACTCAAATCAGATGTGGGACCCAACAATCCAGGGTATGGAGTTGAACTGAACAGATATCCTGCAGCCATGGTCAATTCAGAAAACTCAGCAAGGGCTTCTTACAGTCAAGGTGTACCTTTGTTCAAGAAGAGGATGTACCTCATAGGTTTATGCATCACTGACTCTTCTTTTTACACCTCTGGATAGGACAGTTCCCTCCAGTTGAGCCAACTGCTCTCCCCTCATGGCTTCACTCAAGGCAGTCTCTGCACAGAAGGTGGAAAGCTGTGTTAGCTGCATTACTTGGAGAGCAGGGATTAACCCTTCTTTAGCTAGTCAGTGGATGGGAGGTACACATCCTCTCACATAGATGCTTTCTCTCACTGCTGTCACAAGCACCATTGTCATGTCACAAGAATCACAATTAAGTTGCTGTTTCTAGCATGCCAAAGGCAAATGGGATTACTGGAGCAGAGACTCCTTCCAGACAAATAGGAAGGGGAGAAAAAGGGGAAGATGCCTTCAAATGATTTCTGCCCAGCCCACTCAAATGACTGCAACTGAATGTACTATTTACTGTGATCACTTTAGCCAGTGACTCTCACAGATTACTTGCTGTCAGCTAGAAGAGGTCAGTATTTTAGCTTTGTTTGTAAGTTATTTGTAATTGCTCAGATAACTCATCATGCAGGCAAATTTAACCGTGTGTGTTTGTTATCACTGCATGATTGGGTTCTCTAGTCACATGGTATTATTTTTATTCCAGCTAAATTGTGAAATTACAATGCCAAAGGAGTGATTATGATTAAAGACACGGGGCCTTGGGTTCTGTTGGAGAGGGTGGGACTAGAGCTGGAGTTAGAAGGAGCTAAGTCATCAGGATTAGAGAATTTTAGGATATTTTAAACCAGGGGATGGGGAACCTGCAGGCCAGATCCTACCCGCTGCTTCATTTCATCTGGCCCATGGCAAGTCTACACACCATGGGCCGGAAGCTCTAAGCCTGGGCGCGCCCCATGGAGCTGGAGCCATGAGCACTGGCTTGCCCCGCTGAAGGGAGAAGCTGGGGTCGCCAAGAAGTTAAAAGTCTGTTCGGCTCCATGCAGCTCCCAGAAGCGGCTGGCATGTCCGTGCGGCCCCTAGGTGAAGCAGTGATCACGGAACTGAGGGAAGCTCAGTGCGCTGGTCCTGCCCCCAGCTATGGCCAATGGGAGCTGCAAGGGCAGTGCCTGTAGGCACAGCACAGAGCCCTCTGGCCCCTCTACCTAGGGGCTGGACATGGCAGTTGCTTCTGGGAGCAGCATGGAGCCAGGGCAGACATAGAGACTGCCTTAGCCCTGCTGTGCCACCAACCAGGAGCCGCCTGAGGTAAACGCCACTTAGTGGGAGCCCGCATCTCCTGCTCCAGGTCGGAACCCCCTCCCACACCCTAACTCCCTCCCAGATCCTGCACCCCTACCCCCACCCCCTGCCCCAGCCCCCTGTCTGCAGTCCAAATCCCTTGGCTCCAGCCTGGAGCCCCTTTCTGCACCCTAATCCCATCATTCCCAGCCCCATCCCAGAGCCCACACTGGATTCCTTATCTCCTCCCACACTCCAATCCCCTGCCCCAACCTGAGTCCCCTCTCGCACCCTGAATCCCTCATTTCAGGCCTCATCCTTGAGCCTAGGGGAAACCCCAAGCCTCTGCATCGCCCCCCACCCCCGCCATGAGTGCTGGCTCACTCTGCTACGGGGGGAAGCTCCGACCCTCCGTGCCCCTCTGCAGGTCTGTGTGTGGCCCGCAATTGACTTTTTCTCTGGGCCAGTGGCCCGTGATAGAAAAAAGGTTCCCCTCCTGTTTTAAACTTTGCCCTTTTTGGCATTTGAGTCTGGCCTTCCTTGAGACATCACTGCTAGAAAAGTTAGGCCACTATATAGTTTGATAGAGTGAATTCAGACTTCAGTTTAGTTTTTTCTTGCCACATTCACACAAAGGATTTATGTGAAGGCCTGGTTGCAAATTTTCCATCAAAATATTCGTTGACAGAAAAGTGGGTTTTAGGCTAGATGACTTTTTTGCTTGCCATGGAAAATTATTTTTTTGTCTAAATATTTCCCAAAAAACAAAAGATTGTGGCCAACAATGGGAATTGTAGTTTGCTCTTTGTTTCCCCATTCTCCCCTGTGGGCCAGGATCCCAGCTGGACCACATCTCCCACAGAGCAACACAGTCAGTTGCAGTTTCTCCTCACTAAAAAGGGGAGACTCTCTGTTGTATTATGGGAGATGTTGTCCAGCTGGGGTACCTGTCCACAGAGGAGAATGAGGACACAAGGATCAAAGTACAACTTCCGTGAGGCACCATAACTCCCATTTTCAGCAGGAAACTCAAAATTTCCTGTGCAAGATTTCAATGACAACTAAAAGTTTGTTTCCCCAGAGGGAAGAAATTTCAGCTCTATTAGTGTGAGTATTCATGAACTCTGTGCCAGTCCCCTGTTTTCTGTCATCTGTTGGCATTTACAACAGTTATTGCACAGACAAAACTAGTAATTGTGGGCAGTTGCATGTGCACAAGCCCATAACAGCCTCTGTGCCAAGGTTGTTGTGTTAGTGCACACAATGACCAAGGAAACTAATGACCTGTAAAGGGAATTACAGATGAAGTAATAACTATCAAAGCAAAGGAGGGAGAAATAAGTCATCATGTGAACTGTTCAGGGCCCATGCAGATACCAGGAGCCAGCTCTAACATGGACACTAATGGTGTAGCTTTGTCATCACAACCCAGTCCTTTGCTAGAGGCAGACCTTGGTGATCTGTTGCTCAGAAAATGCAGTCTCTTTGCACATTGTGACTCAGATTAAGGAGCCCTTATGAGAACAGGGGACGTGGCACAGACTATTATTCAGGGAAGGATGATGTAGGGAAGAACAGCATATCCAGAGAAGAGTGTTCTTCATGGTTTTTCATCATTTCAGAAAGGTTGATGGTGGTAGCAATGTGACACTAATTCCTGAGAAGGGAGGAGGAAAATTGGGCTGCTCACAAAATATTTACTTCACCTATATCTTAGTTTAATTTGCTGTTTGTGATTTGAGATAGAAATGTTTCTGTTCCTTGACTGGATGACAAATTTTATAAGCAGTGGGAAAGCACTTTTGGCATGAAAAACAAATCACTTTATTAGTCCTGATCCCTTCAACCAGTGCTTCCTATTGACTTCAGTGGGCACTGGATCAGGCCCTTAACACAAACCAAGAATAACCATTCTGCAACATTCATGTGAAGGTGTTTGCATTAATAGAAGCAAACAGAAAGGGGAAAATATGATAAGCTATTTGAATTTAAAAAAAAAATTGTGAATAGTTTCCCCAGCTGCATATGAAACTGTCTAAGCCCACAGAGTAAGCCTATTATAAAAACATTCACAGTAAGGTCTGATGCTTCTTACCAAAGTTTCTACCTATTTTGGATGTTAAAAGCCAAACAATCATATTTTAAGTGTGTTTATTCTTTCAGAATAGATCTAAGTACCAAAATGTCTTTACAGAAAATGGAATTAACAACCTTTACATATGATTAGGGATAGCCAGAAATTCCAGAACAGCTGTTTATTGAATGAGAAAAAAATGCTTCAGGATGATGAGTATGGTAATAGTGGAGCCTCTAGGACTGTGCGAAAGATCCCAGGAACTGTGTGAAAGGTCTAGAATCTCAGAGCTGCTCAAAATTAGGAGGAGTGATACAGAGCTACTCAACATGAGAAAGCGATACTGCTACTTATGAGCTTAGTCTATTAGCAGGGAGTTTCCAGGGAGGGACACCACATGAGTTTTGTGAAACACCAAGCAAACCAACTGTGGAGGCCCTGTGACCAAAGTTTGCAGGTTCTAGTACGCATAACCTACACAAACAGGACGCAGCAAGGTTGGCTCAGGTGAGTTCTGCCAGCACTGTTGTTTAGAAATGGTCAAAAATTTTCATTCAGAAATCTTTTTTCAGTGAAAAGTTTTCATAGAAACTGAATTCTCCATGAAAAATGAACATTTTCCTTAAAATAAATAAATTAAATAAATGGGGATTTAATTGAAAAAACCCAAACCCTAAAAACTATTTTTTCCTCAGCTGAAAATAGAAAATATTTAAGCAAAAAACCTGAAAAATTTAGATACTATTTTTGTTGTGACAAAAAATATGTTCATCAAAATTTTTAAACAACAATATTTTTGTTATTTACTACTTTTTTAACTCTTATAAAACTATTTACTGGGAAAAATGTCTGCATAAAGTGCTCAGTTTTGCTATTTTTCCACACCAAAACTGCCATTGATTTTAATGGAGAGTTGCGGGCCAGATTTTAAAGGCCTCAGCACCCAGCACTCTTCTTGACACTCATGGCCAGATTTTCAAAAGAGCTCAGTATCCAGTGTAAACTACTGCAGGATCAAGTCCTATTTAACATCCAGTTCCAGAGGGGTAGCCGTGTTAGTCTGGATCTGTAAATGCATCCGACGAAGTGGGTATTCACCCACGAAAGCTCATGCTCCAAAACATCTGTTAGTCTATAAGGTGCCACAGGATTCTTTGCTGCTTTAACATCCAGTTCGTAATTGATACATTGAGGTGGGCTCCATGTACACCATATGTTTCTTGCTGCTGTCAGATCATGGTTCCGGACAAGTGTTTTTATCACAGTGAAACACAAAAGTGTATTTTGTAAAGATGTATTGCACTAGAGATTGTCTGTATTTATTCCACTCAGCATCTAAGATCTTTTCACTCACCCAGCCTTGTCACAAGACAGCGCTCTTGTTTTGATCTATGTATTGAAGACAACAGATATTTAAACTAGCTTAGCAAAGTCTTTCTTTAGGTCATACATTGAAAGTTATTTTCTTTTAGATCCAGTCAAGCAAGAAAACAATAGATGGTCTGTTTTAAGATAAGAGGAGGTTACTGTACTTTATCTCCATGCAGGATACAATTAAATAATAAAGTATTTTTTATAGGTTTAAGGCCTTACTGTATATGCCACTGATACTCAAAGAACAGTCTGAGTTTTGATTAGCAGTTTGACAGGAAATTTATTAAGACTTTCTGAAGAAGAGGTCCTGGCTTTGTTCCATGCTAGGCCTTCTGCCACAGGCTGCTGCATGAGTCCAGCCTTATAGCTGTTGTCAACATAGATCCAAGAACCAACCTGTTTTCTCTGTAAGGGCCATGCTGTGCATCCCCTGCAATAAGACAGGAAATTCCTAGAATGATGGGAAGGTTAACAATACTGGTCAGCCTCATGACTGCTGACTGCTCTCCATCCCATGGGTGCCAGCTGTTGAATCTAACCCATATCTTTTAGGTCTCTAAGCCTCTGTAGCTAGTGCCAGTGAGGTGAGCAGCCGGCTAGCATTAGAAAAAGTGTTATTAAATAGTTCCTGTCAGTAGTTCAAGACACTGCCCTGAGAGTAAAAAAGAATGAGCAGATGTCTTCATAATGGCAGGAGGAAGCTTTGGGACCATGTGGACTCTGAACAAACTAGCATTACACTATGACCAGGGAAAAATCCAGCAGGAACTCTTCCCTCACACAGTGTCTAGTCTTATCAATCACCTCTTCGGTCTTTCTAGCTTCTACAAAATTTCTGAGGAAACACTGTAGAGAAGATTAAAAATGATGAAAACCAATGTTAATTCCCTACCTACAGCCTCAGGTAAATCTTTTAGGCTCAATTGTGTGCTTAAGGCAGAGCCCTGCGTTTGGTGGGGATGGTGTGGATCACCAAGAAGTTTCTGCCTGTGCTCTGTCATACCCCTTTATGAATGACCAAATAGTCCATCTGACTGAGCGAAGGGGCCGCAATTGTTTCTGGCTGTTACATAGGCTATGCAAAAGGGGTTGGAGATGATGGTGGAGGAAAACTCATCTCCTCGCTGCACATCTGCAGAAGGACCAGTCTGAAGGCTTGTCTGCATGGGAAGATAGCATGCAGCAAGGCAGGGTGTGAATCTACAGCATACCTGCTGTTTATGCACTAACTCACTGTGTGGACACTGCCACAGACAGGGGCGGCTCTAGACATTTTGCCGCCCCAAGCACAGCGTCATGCCGCAGGGGGCGCTCTGCTGCTCTCCGGTCCTGCAGTTCCGGTGGACCTCCCACAGGTGTGCCTGCGAGAGGTCCACTGAAGCTGCGGGACCAGCGGACCCTCCGCAGGCAAACTGCCGAAGGCACTCTGCCTGCCGCCCTCCCAGCGACCAGCAGAGCCACCCCCCCCCC
>NC_133769.1:49073789-49200013 GCF_003597395.2 Chelonoidis abingdonii | reverse complement strand
CCCCTGCTTTTAAAAAATCCCATTTCCTGATTGGTCCTCTGGTCAGGTGTTTGGTTCCCTTTGCAGGTAACAGAAACATTAACCCTTAAGCTTCTATTTATGACAACTGCAGTTTAGCATACTGTACTTTGAAGCATCAGTATGCTAAGCCATACACCAGGACTTTCAAAGCACTGTAGCGGTGTCTGCACAATTTAGTTACTGGTGTGCTGTAAATTCACACTCTGGAGTGCTTGCTAACTTGCCAGGTAAATAAGCCCCAAATCTAGCCATCAATTACAGTTAAATGAGATTTTACACCAAATTCATGTTCTCATTGAGACAACACTCTTGGGAAGGAAAAAAGCCATTTCCTGTATTTGATCCAGAGGAGTGGAACAATACAACTTGTTCCAGCTCCAACAAGCAATGTAGATGTGGAATGATCCCTCTCCTTTCTCCATCACGTCCAGACCTCTTAAGAAAGTAGCATGATAGAGTGCACATTTAAGATCCTCACCAGCTTGTTCCAGAAGGAAAGTGAAGTGACTGCTAAATAGAGTCTTTTTCCTCTTTTCCCCCCACCTCCATCACCTAAACACTATTTTATGTCTCAGATCATTTCATTTAAGTAAATAGAATTGTAAGTGCAGAATTTGGCCCTTGGCACCTGCTAGTGCATGGTACTTAATGATTTCAATGGGGACACAAGGTGCTCAGCACTTTGTTGGATTCAGGTCTTTGTTTTAAAAACATAGGTTTGATTTTTCATACAATAACAGAAATTGCTTTGGCATTACTTTGCCTTATTTTAAAAAAGATTTAAAAAATACTGACCCTAATTAATAGGACAGATCAAAATTCAAGTAAAAAATCTCTGTGCATGAACATTTTAAGAAAAAGCCAGTACTACATTTACTCTTCATATCTCTTTTGACTGGCATTTAACCTGTTTTCTAAGAATTTATCATTTATACCCATTTGAGGAATTACTGAAAACGTGTGCGGTAACTTTATCTCAAAAATCATTATGCATAGATGGAAAATGCAAGCAAATAGTTCACATAGCTTTCCAATATTTTAGCCTGTCCAAGAATAAAATGTTCACTGTATAGGATAGCAGGAAATCTTTATTTTGAGGGTGGAGCATTTTGTTTGTTAGATTCTGAATTAGTGCTTATGAAGTAAAAGAAGTTCCATCTTGTAGTACCTGTTGCACAAGTGTTTCTCGATAGAACAAAAGAGTATTTAGATTGTTTCTTTAAAAAAAAAAAAAGTGTTCCTGCTACTTTATTAATATTTGCTGTTTGCATTCCGGAAGAGGACACTTCTATCATAAAACACAGTCCCTATTCTAAAACTCTTGAAAAGCTTGCAGTTAAAGTTATAGAAAAGCAATGAGAAAAAAATTGACTTGACTTTTTATTTTTTCCAGTGAGCTCCCATAACGCCATAAGAATTCAGAACCCTAGAAAAGGACACTATCTATTCTAAAGAACTCTGACTGAATATACTGGCCTGATAATTTGGCAATGTATGTTTGTATAGCGTCTAGCATAACAGGATCCTGGTCCGTGAATGAGGCCCTCAGGTGCTATCATTGTACAAATAAAATAAATAAATAACTTGAGTAGGAATTACACTATTGCAGAATCATGCAAAATACAGGCCAACATTTATTTAGGCTGGTTCTGTACAGATTAAGATAATTTTGTGATAAAATTGGTGCATAAACTAGGGCTAGCGGAGCTTAAGAAAACTGTGCACAGGGCATTGCCTATCAGTATGCCTAAGATATTTGCTTTACTTTTGTATGCTTATGTCAAAATTATTTGTAGTAGTTTGGGGATTGTTTGATAAGATTAAGGTAGTTCAAAGCACCACCATTCATGGAATTAGAACTTAAGTATGTGATTTTTATATTTGATAGTGGGATGTGTCAGGTGAGCTACAGTTGCTCATGGGACCAGTTGCCAGGGTCTTGATTTCCACCTTACTGGGGTATTTGGGGCTTTTTGAAACCTATTAAAATATAAAAACCCAAACCTCAGTTCAGCTTTTAAACTGGGAGTTCCAAATGCTTCCTATGGCCTGATTTCTAAATGACTTTAAATAAGAAGTTTGAGTCAATCAAGAAAAAAGTTTTTCCGGCTAGCATTGTCCTTCCTTAATAGGGGTCTGGTTTCTAGTGCAGGTTGGCCCTGACTCCTCCCAGCACATCCCTCGTAGTGTACTGGGGGATTTATGGAACTGATCACAGCTGGCACAATTTGATGTTTTTAAAAATAATTTTAACTGATAACGTAGATGTTTATTTTTAAGTTTGTATTTTTATCTATTTAAATTTTCATAGTTGCAGGAAATTATGGGGCAGGATCAGGCAATTATTTAATGACAGCAAATGTTGAGATTCAAAAAGATAAAGCTTTGCAAGCATTAAAACACAAACTGTCAACATCCCATGTCAAAATATACAAAGTGAATATCCTTAAATCAAACTCTAATAAGTTCTCAGTCAGCATTTTTCTTACTTTCTGTCTGTAAACTTTGATTATCCTTGATGGGAATATTTTTTTGGTGGGTTTGTGTGTGTACAGTGAAATCGACTTTTAACCACATTTACTGATAAAAATCTAATCCTTCCAAGCAAGAGTAGGCCCTGAAGTGTGCTCTCCCCTACACCAGCATATCTCAAGTGAGGAAGGACATGCCGATTACCTCAGTATTTCCCCTTCCACTTTAGAGAGGACAGCATCAGGGCAATGCTAGTGCAGAATAGTTCTTCTGTGAAATGAGTATAAATGTAACTAGTAGCTTCTTACAGGGGCTCAAAAGGATGTTTTCCTTTAACTAATGAAACAATGATAAATGATTACCAGTTACTTTGAGATTTAAAATTATTTGTGATCCTTTCAGAGCTTACCAGCTAACCAGCCATGAAACAGGTGGCCAGATGAAGATCACTAGTTCTAGTGAAGGCTCACCAAGGAACAGTTGCATCTTGTAGGATGTGGAAGTGTTAGATAACAAGTGTTAGCCTAGTGTAGAAAAGGCGGTGTGCTTTTAACATATGTTAAACTGGTAGAGTTAAAGCCTTAGGACCTTTGAAGTGAGAGTCTCTACATTTAAAGTTCATTAGTTCTTACTTTGGTAAGAAAAATAAAATGAACCTGAGAAAGAGATGGAGTTCTCAGAGTCAAGACAGCAGGAATGTAACCTGTCATTTTCCCTATTAAAAAAACAACAATCAACTTATCACTTTTAAAAAGAGTGTAATAATTCACCAATTCCAGAGCCCATACTGGTCTCACCATCACTCTTCAGTTTTTAGTTTTAAACTATTTGAAAGAGAATGAAGATATTCTTTTTGCCATGATGTCAATCCATTCTGTCTCCATACGGGTGGTCAATGTGTCACCAAAGCCATAATCACAAATTACAACCTTCTTAGCTTCTAAGAGGCTGACACCCTTAAAGTAAATAAACTACCTAGTTTGAGAGCTCTTAGCTGTCCACAAAGATAATGTTTAACAGTGCATACAAACAAAGGCTTTGTTTCATGTGAAATCAAATAATAAAAAGAAAGACAGATCCTACCTTTCATTGGGTTGGGTCACAGAAGATGGAGGCTGATAGAGTATCAGAGTCAGATTCCAAGCCAGAAGGGATCGTTGTGATCATCTAGTCAGCACACTTGCATGAGGAGCATCTTCTCCATTGCTTGTGTGCAATTGGCATGTTTTGTTCCTTGGAGCTTAAAGAAATGCTAGGAGAGAGCACAAACAATCCTGCTAGCCTGTGCACCACATTCCTAAGGGTATGGGATCCACTGACTAGGGTTAAGATTCAGCCACCAGCTGGCTAGTTCATATGCTGCAGTGAGTAGGATGAGCTATACAGGGGTGCAAGTTCAAATTTTAGAGGAACAGCGAAATCCATCCCACCACATATCCTCCTTAATCTTGAGGAAGCCTACTAGCTGGCAGAATTCTTGCAGCAGAGGACACATCTACCAGCATTTCTGCTTCACCTTGCAGAATTTTGCTTGAATACAAATAATCTACAAGTGGGTCATATGCTGCATATTCTGAACAGTTAAGATTACTCGTGGCAGAATACTAGTGCACAAAACATTAGTGTGTCCAGTTCTGGTGTGCACACTTCAAAAAGCATGTTCACAAACTGGAAAGGGTTCAGAAGAGGGCTACAAGAATCAGTCAAAGTCTGGAGGACATGCCTTACAATGAGAGAGTTAGGAAACTATCTGCTTAGATCAGTGGTCCCCAAACGGTGGGACATGCCCCCTTAGGGGAGCATGGAGGAACCTCTGGGAGGGTGCGGTGGGGTCCAGGCCAGCCTCTCTTCCCTGGGCCACTCCTACTCCCAGCTGTGGCCCCAGCTGCTCCTCCCAGCCTCTGGCCCTCTTCCCAGCCCCAGTGGGGCCCAGAACGATTACATTACAGGTAAGGCGGGGGTGCAGCATAAAAAGGTTGGGGACCACTGATTTAGATAAACCAAGAGAAGATGAAAAAGTGGTTTGATCACAATCTACAAGTATCTACATGGGGAAGAGATTTCTAATAGTAGATGGCTCTTTAATCTAGCAAAACAAGCAAAGAAAAAGGCATAAGATGATACAGTAGTTGGAAGATGAAGCTAGACAAATTCAGGATAGAAATAAGACACACATTTTTAACAGTGAGGACAATTAACAATTGAAACAAGCCATCTATGGATGTGGTGGATTTCACTTTTCAGTTTTTAAATCAAGACTGAAAATATCCTTCTAAAAATAAATGCTGTAGCTCAAACAAGCTTTAATCTTGATATAGAATATACTGGGTGAGATTTTATGACCCTCCTGACCTTAAAACCTATCAACTTTAACTTCTTCCACTCCCTTCCCACATTTTATTTTATTTCAGCCTTGTTATATACATTTGCAATTACAGCTTGTTGATTTTGCAGAAGGCACAAAACTGCACATTTCCCCTGGTCATTAAACTATAAGTAGTCTTTAAAATTAAATGGATCTGAACAAACCCCAGATTTTGGGGCTGTTCAACTCCAGAATGAAACCTCACCATTCAGGCTAATGTCTGCTTATCAGCATTTCTGCTATAAACTTAGTAACTAATGATTTTGAATGCTTCAAATTTGTGTGTCCAATTTGGGACATCTTAAAGGGGCCTGATTTTTAGAAAGTCCTGAGCATTTCCCTAGTGAAAATCAGGTCCTTTTAAGGTGTCTCAAATTGGGCACCCAAAGTTACAAGTCACTTAAAAAAATTGCTCTCATATTCAAATAAAAAAGCCTCTTGTGTTCCCTAAGTCCTGCTGCTGTGGCTCATTAGATTTGTATAAAATAATTCACAGAAAGTTCACGATCCAAAAGCAGGAGTTTTGTTTCACAAGAGTTCATGACATTTAGCTGGAGTTTCAGGTCCACCCAAAACTCAAGCAACTGCTGGCAAAACTCACCCATTCCCTAATGAACTTTTCCTTTGGCAGAAGATTTTTAAAGCAGGAAGTGGTGGGTAAGGCTAAGGGAATTAAGTTTGATTCAAGAAGTGACAGAGAAGATAGGACAGCATCCAAGATAGTCTGCTCAGAAACTCATACCTTACACAAGGAAGGAGGGCGGGGAAGACTGACTAGAATACAAAAAGCATTTAACCAAATAATATCAGCATGGAATACTACAAAGTGGAGCTCTCGGATTTATTTTATTGCTAAGCAAGTGTTTTATGCTCAAACTTTCACAGGTTATCACAGCCTTGAGATAAACTTTACGAACTGGGTATATTCCTGTCTTTTGAGTCAGTGTTTCTCCTCACCCACACTTACGAAACAAGATCCTCCCCTTGTTGGAGCAGCTTTCTGCCATGCCACTTGTGCAAAGCTATCCTCAGCTCAGCGAATCCAACCCATAGAGAGCTCACCTGCATATGGGGATCCTCCAATGACCTTCTGAGACCTTCAAGCCATTGGCAAGCAGCTCAAGTTAGGGTAGCCAATTTACACCAGGGAACCAGACTGGTGCAGAATGACCTAGGCTTGAAAGAGTGCACACGTGGCTTAAACCCACTGGAATATATTATTTTATAGCACCCTCCTCCTGTTGGACGGAGATTTACTCTACTGAGTCAGCTTACTCTCTGGGCTAACCCTTGTCTGTCTTTCTGAAGGAATCCAGGGAAACTATTTTCAGCTGGAGCAGTTTCTTTAACTGAGCCTTCTTAACAAACACAGTCCCACCTTCCCCAGACTCTTACTTCAAAGTCTGTGTGAGCACAGCAGTCCCTTCCCCAACCTCTCATACCACTAACTCCCACAGCAAGTTTACCTGGCTCTTGTCTCAGCCCTCCATGGCTCCCCAGTAGTCTCTTCTCTTGTCTATCTGGTTTTCTGAAGCAGTTCCTTTCAGTAGTCGCACCACTGTCAGTACACTGGACACAGCACTCAGGCACTTCCACAGCCCCTTCCCTCCCCCTCATTGCTGCTAAGTAATTCCATTTCTTTCCTCAGCTACAGGGGGTAAGCTAATCAGGCAGCTGGGCCAGCTCCAGGCCCATGACCCCAGAGGAATGTTATCCCTTACTCCTTCCCACCCACTGGTGGCTAGATCCTGCTGAGTTGTGCTGAATAGTCCTTGGCTACAGTGGAGGATCTGGCCTATTGTGTATATTCTCTGCCTAATAAGAGGTGTCATTATAGTTTCAAATCCACTGCAAGCCCATCTGCTTAGAGATGGGCTTCAGTTGCTCAGTTCCAACTGAGATCCAAAAGTTCAGGTGTATTAAATCTGGGAGTTTGTTTGGGCAACATCTCTATTTCTGTGAGATATGAAAGGTTTATCTTCTTGCTGAAAATACAGAAGTCATCATGTGAGTGAGCAAACAGGTGAGGGAGTGTATTTTGCTTGTAACTAAAGAGGAAAATGATTACATTGAGTGGAATAGTGTTCCAGCTCCTTCTTGAAATCCTTTGCTTCTGTTTCAGCTCAAATATACTTACAGATTCCCTAAGGCATTTCACACAATGGGGCCTGCACTATGATCTTTGTAGTTGTTGGGAATGCTCTTGAGATTTGCTGTGCAGAAAACAGCTGGCAGAGAGAAAGAGGAAGACCACTTCCAAGAGAAGGAGAGGGAAGAAGAGAAGGGGAATATATGTGGTGGGGGTGGGGGAGAGAGAGAAGGCAGAGTGTGGAGAAGAGAACACAAAGGAAATTGGGGAGAGTGGATAGAGAAGTGAGAGTATGGGGTATTGGTGAGAATATAGAGAGAGAAGAAGAGAAAGTGAAGAGATCGGGGGCGGGTTAGAGAAGGGGAGAGTGAAAGGAGCAGAAAAGAAGGAAGTGAAGAGTATTAGAGAGAGAAGAAGGAAGTGAAGGTGAACTACAAAGAGCAGACAGTGGAGATGGCTGAGATCTCTGCTCTGTTCTATCATTTGCAGGGTTATTTTATTTTAGGGGGTCCGAATGTTGGCAACCTAAAGTTCAGACTATTCAACCCCTCCTCTCTTAATCACCCACAGATGTAACTGAAGTCACTGGGAACTGCAGGGGCTCTGTACTTCTGAATGATCAGGCTGCAGGTTTATCAATTTGGACAGCCAAAAATGAAAGTATCCAGTAGGAGTGGATACTCCATAATTATTATACGTTTATATGTTGTTCAGCATCAACAGGTTAAATTCATCCCTGGTTTGATTCCACTTTCTTAAGTAAAGTTACACCAAGGATGAATATGGCTCAATACTATATGTTTTTTGCAGTAGCTAATGCATGTTCTAAACAACTAATGTGTGTCACATTTACTTTAATTTTTTGGTTTGCATTTGCCATTGGTAGCTACCTCTAAATGGAAAAGTTGAGTAACTAGGATCAATTTAGACAAAACATGAAATATTCTGCCGACTCCATTGAAATCAGATTAATAAAGCACTTGTTACCTATGACACTCCCAGAGTAGAGCCCCCTGTCTACTCTGTGCTATAATCTACTGTGCTGAAGATTTCTTTGACAGTGTAACACAATAGGTATCTCTGTCGAAAAATCTTTAAAGGCACAATATATTTTGGCAACGGCACAAAATGGTACCATATTATATTTTATGCACAAACAGGATGAAATCCGGACACCATTTAAGTCAATGTTTGTTTTGCCATTAACTTCAGTGGGTATATCTATACTGCACACTGCGCTTGGGCTTTGATTCAGGTTTGAGCCCAAGCCTGCGCTCTGTTCCCACACAAATCTGTCTGACTTGGATCAGCAAACACTCTGGAATCTGGTCCTAGGATCTGCTGGGGAGGTGGGTCAGAGCGCAAGTCCCCCTGGGACTCTGGTCCAAGCACTGTCATTTTGCAGCATGCACACAGCTCAGTATGCACACCTGAGTTAAAAGGTCTGCGTAGTGACGGTTGGATGTGTTAGCACAGCTGTGAGACCTGAGTCTAGCTTGTAAGCCTGTTTACAATGCAGTGTGTACATAGGCGCCGACTGCATGGGTGCTCTAGGGCTGGAGCACCCACGGGGAAAAATTAGCGTGTCTCCGCACCCACTTGCAGCCAAGCTCCCCCCACCTCTTCCCCGCCTCCTCTCTTGAGTGTGCTGCATTCCTGCTTCTCCCCCTCCCTCCCAACACTTCTGCCCACTGCCAAACAACTGTTTGGCAGTGGTCCAGGAGGGAGGGGGAGGAGCTGGGACACAGTGCACTCAAGGGAGGAGGCAGAGAAGAGGTGGGATGGGTTCTTGGGGAAGGGGGTGAAATGGGGGCAAGGTGGAGGCAGAATGGGGGTGGGAAGAGGTAGGGTGGGGGTGGGGACTTGGAAGGGGTGGAGTGGGGGCGAGGCTGGGGGAGCGTGAGCGGGGTTGAGCACCCACCTGCAGGAGCACAAGTCAACATCTATGAGTATGGGTGCTCAAGTGCGGGCTTGGGAACCGTGTGTGTATGTCTACATTGCAATAAAAATCCTGCCGCACCAAGTCTCAGAGCCCAGGTCACTGAACTCGGGCTAATGGTTCTTGGGCAGTGAGGCTAAAAATAGCAGTGTGGATGTTGAGGCTTGGGCTGAATCTCAGGCTCTAAGACTCCTCTGTCTCCACAGCAGAACCCAGAGCCCAGGTTTCAGCACAAGCCTGGACATCTACAGTGCAATTTTTAACCTCGCTGCCTGAGCTCATGACCCCGAGTCAGATGACCCAGTGTGGATGTATCCTGAGTCCGCAAACCTGGGTCTCACAGACCCAGGTTCACAATGCAGTGGGGCCAGACTTTCACCCATAGTGTGCAATGGAAGTTCCAGTAGATGCCACAGTTCTCTGGCTGGTCTCTACTGGAAGAACAGTAGCACTAGGAACCAGTAACTGTATTTTCGAATCTAGCCAGTAGGAACTGGGGGGCGGGGGGATCAGCTCAAATAGCTAGATATATAGATATGCAAATATCTAATGGGATAATGGAGAGACATAAAGGTTTTATCTGTAAGAGCAAGGGATGGATGCAGTATTCATGCGTGGGCAGTGAAGCCCTGACTGAGCTGTGCAGGTCATCTCAAATGAATGCCTATAAAACCTGTATATCGTGGCACCCTAAATACCTAATGCATTATAGATATATTATTTTTGACGCGTTTGGAAATATTTTAAGAATATGTTGGTGCTATTTTTCACATCTCTCTGCCTGTAAACTCAAGTATCCATATTGTTTACAGGAAGTTGACTGTACAGGTCTCCATGAGGGAGGGAAATAATAATACCTCTCTTGTATAGTGCTTTTCATCAGCAGATCTCAGAGTGCTTCACAGGAGGTGATTAGTATCAGTATCCCCATTTTACAGATGGGGGAAGGAGGCACAGGGGGGTGAAGTGACTTGCCCAAGGTCACCCAACAGGGCAACAGTAGAGCTAGGGATAGAATCCAGGTCTCCTGAATCCCAGTCCAGTGCTCTATCCACTAGGCAGCACTGCCTCAACTTCGGAACATTCTATTACCCCAAATAGCTTTTTCCATGTATAAGTATCTTGATTTTTAAGGTCAGATGTTTCCAAATCTTCTATGGTGGGAAGAGAAAGCTATTATTACATTGAAAAACGGGGAGTCTCCCCTTTCCTGAGGTACCAGGCACCCAATTTCTAGGCCGTGCGATGTGGGGCATTTAATCTGTCCCTGAACCAGGACTGAACAGTATTGTTCATTCTATCCCCAAGGCCAGTGTTAAATTTGCAAGGGAGGAAGAAGGAAATACTTTCCTGGCATGTTATTTTATTTATTTATTTTCATGCCTGTTGGAGATGTCTCAGCAGTTTGGAATGTTAGAAATCGTTCAGAGGAGAATGATGAATAGTCACAATCACAAGTAAGGTGATCAAAGGCACATTGTAAAGGGAGAGCTGAGACTCCTGGCACAAAATTAATATCTGGAGGTGGGCTTAAGCCAGAACACTGGATCTAAACAGCCCTTAAATCTGGGGGTTTGAAATCTAGGTCTGAATTTTGGGGAGTAACCCAGTCTATCTTAACAAGGGATAGTTTTTCGGTTGCAAGTGTATGAACTGGAGATTGATTTAATTGATACTGGTTGATTTAATCAGTCAATATAATAAATATTCAGGCTGGTACCACAATGAGACTTATTCTTTCACCTTCTCCTCCCCCTCATTGTCCTCATAAGGAAAAGGTCAAGCCAACTTTTTGAATGAAGAAAAACTTTAAAACAACAACAACTACTACCACAACCACCACTCCAGTCCCACTCATTCAGAATGCAATACGCATCAGCTTTCATGTTTTAGAAATATAAAACAGAAAGAAAATGCAGCATGAAGGTTTCAGTTTTGTACTAAAGAAAAAGCAAAGTCTCCTGGGTCCAGATTCTCCCATGTTTTCCACTCAAGATTCTGGCTATATGTGGCCAGTGGAGAATTCCCCTTGCAGAGGAGAACTTTCCAGTGGTGTAAAGCTAATGGAGGTGGCATCAGCTACTGATGGGTGCAGAGTTCTCCCCAGTGTTGGGCTTCTCAACTGCTCCACCTCTAGAGCCGGACAGCATAGGATCAGGGAGACACAAATAGATCCCTAGTCCTTCCCTCACCCCTGCCAATCATGGGAGGGAATTAATCCCCTGTTTTATATTTGTTGATTTTGTGTTTTTACCACTGACCATTCATCAATTCACTTAAATAAGAGATAGCCCAAGCTATAAAGTTTGGATCCCAAACCCACTGGAAACCTCCCCAAAGACAAGGGCTTTGGGGATCTAGGGTATTGGAACCACTGTGGGTATGAACTTCCCTGAATTTTGCGGTGTTAAGATCCAAAGTTTGGTTCATGATCTTCTCTAACTATAACTGCAAACTCATATTTGTCACTCTTCTTTTGGGTAGGAAATGTACATAAGTGGTTAGAGGTTTAGAATTAGATTATGTAAAAGGTCCATTCTTTACTTCTGGGGATCTAATGTTTAAGACTAATATTTGCTCATAAGATGTGATAAGATTTTGTTGAGCTCTGAGGTAAATAAATGTTTACATTTTAATTACTCATTTTTGAATAAAGAAACAATGAAATGAGCAAACAAATTTGTGTGATCTTACAATTATCTCCATCTAAACTCTGTATGTGCATTTGCTTTTGGTTAATTTGTAATTTGTGTCATTTGAATACGGAAAATAAACATCTAATTTGTAAAATCTTTTAACAGGAGATTTCAAAGTTTCCTGAGAAAGACTATACGGTACTGGGGGAAGGCGGAATCACCCTGAGTGGAGGTCAACGGGCTCGAATCTCACTGGCTAGGTGAATATTTTATCATCTGAATGGCTGACACATCACATTTGGGAAACATAGTTTGAACAGTGTAATTAAATGTGGATCTAATTCTGCCATATAGATATATGTGCATAACTCCAGCGGGAGCTGCGTTTTAACATCAGAGATCAGATTTTTGCCCTATGACAATACAGGCATTTAAAATACATTTATATGTTAATTAATTTAGTTCAGAAATACCCAGAGGTTCAGCAAAACATGAAAGTTTCCATAGTTAACTGAAACTGTCAGTTTAAAGTTCACAGCATGAAATGTTGATTGAGCATCAGAGAAATGCTTGTCACGTGCAAATAGAAATATGAAATATTTCAGCAATTGTCACCAGAGGGTCTCAAAGAGCTTTACACATTAAATAATTGAGAATCATAATGCTCTCAGAAGTTGTCAGATATTGTCTCCATTTTCCAAACAGGGAAACTGAGGCACTGAATGGTTAAAGCCCACATTGTCAAAATAATGTTGACTGATGTTAGATGCCTGGGTTCGGTGAATTTTATGAAAGGTCCAGGGCCTGATGTTCAGAGCTGCTGAGCACCCAAAAGTCTAGTTAAAGTTAATGAGAGTTGTGAGTGGCCAGAACTTCTGATTAAACAGGCCCTATGTTTCTCAGTTTGGCCATTCAAAATTAGTGAATATTTTCAAAAGTTCTATAGCAGCAGACTAATGGACACAGGCAAGCTGATCACACAACACTAGGCTCAGATTCAGTCATATGAGTTAAGTCATAAGTTTACTTTAATCATTCTTTAAATCAATTAAGTTATTTCATCAGTAAGGGAACAAATCAAACAAACAGTTGAAGGCCAGTTGCTAAAAATGCATGAGCATTATAAAAGAAATAACCAGGGAGTTGGACTGTTCTACTGGCATGATACCACCACACAGCTATATCATCTGGGATTGATGATAAAAGCTCTCGCCCCCAAGGAGACCAGGGTGTGTCAGAAGAGGTGTATTTACTTTCTAGAAGCGGATGTACATGGTCTATTCAGTAAACTGTGATACCTGATTTAGAAAGTAAAATTAGCATTTTCTCCAGAGCAGTTCTTCATTAACCTTCTAGCTTCAGGCTAGGTACTGTACTGTAAAAGGCTCTCAGAAGGGAGAGGGAGACAGGTGAAAAACAGTCACAATTACACAGTTATTTAGAATCAATGTAATAAAAGCCATGTCACTGAACCCTAACAGAGCAAAACTGCACAATATAATACTCAAAAGGTAGCAAACAGTTAGAGAGGAGCCTGAGTCAGAGATGTTCAGCTCCAGATCTGGATCTAGACCCATATTTCTCCAAAATGGTTCGATCTGAGGTTCTGGTCTGAAACCACCTGGCACGTAAGAATTCAGTAGTATTTTAGGAAAATCTGCTAGATTTTGTACTAAATTGTGGCTGGCTTTTGCATGTGTGCATAAGAGGGATAGGTGCCGGAAGTGTTCCTCTCCTTCACCCAGAGAGGCAGCCACAACTGCGCTCTCAGCACTCAGAGCGCAAGGCCTGATCCCCGGAAGTGGCTCAAACCACTTCAAAGGAGACAAAGCAAAGACCTTACCTCCTCTCCACACAAGCCAGCAAAGAGATCCCTCATAAGGTGTTGCACAGTGGCTGTGCTTCCTAGGACTTCAGAGTCTCTCATACTGTCCCTAGGACAGTGAAATTATGCATCCCCCTCCCTACACAGGGCTTTGCTTTAAACATTCATTCAATCAAGAGACAACCCTTCCAATAAAATTGTTAAGGAAGAATTTTGTTTTTAAAGATACATATAGTTTGTTTATTTCCCCCCTTATTTAAGACTGATGTCTATTAAATAACAATTAAGGATTAAGCTCAAAGAAATATCATATTTGGTATAATAGAATTAAACCACCCAAACTAGGCAATGCACTCTTTGGGGAAGCTGCAAAGGAATAACCAGGGGATACAAGGTGGGTGAGGTAATCTCTTTTATTGAATCAACTAATTACCTCATGCACCGTGTCTCTCTAATATCCTGGAACCAACATGGTGACAACAACACTGCATACAGGAGAGGGGAAGCAGACAGAATTCTCAGCTGTCCTCTAGAATCTGAGCTTTCCTTAAAAGAAGCCTCTAGCTGGTGTAGTTGTGAAGAAAAACACATTCAAAATATGAAGCAGTGTAACCAAACGCAGTGATGTCTGCCTGTGTTTGCAGAGCCTGAAACAATAGTTCTGACATGTGAACTGCCTCATTCATTTTAGTGGGTGCTAATTCAGATGCCAATGATGATTAGTTAACAATTAGATAACAATGTTGAAATGTAAGGTATACCAATGCTCAAAACACACAAGGCAGAAGCAGGATCATATTATGAAGACATAGACCAGCATTTCTCAAACATTGGGCATACTCCAGTACGTGTAAGGTAAAAGATGCATATATTAAGACATGGAGGCCTTTAGAACACTTGGCAGAGTGTTTTTATATTAATCACTCTAGCTTAATTAAAAATCTTTTACAAGCTATTAAAAATGCTGCTGTTGTTTTCCATGCTGTATCTCTTAATCACACCTTTAGTTTTAAAAACCTCTTCCCAAACCTTGGGCCATGGTTTACTAGCCTCTTTCGTACAATTGTCAAATAAATTATTTTCCTTCTTTTTCTTTTATATATTATTTAAATAATTTTATAATGTGCAAAATGTTTATATAATGCTATAACCAAAAGCTCTGCTATCCATAAAAAAACCCCAATATCTATCTCTCCAGCTTAATCGCAAATTGCGTAACGGACCTGGCAGCCAGTAAAAAAAAAGCAAAAGCCTCACAAACACAACACCCTAAATTTTTAAACTATCTTTTCTGCTTCTGCCTTAAAGCAAAAAAAACTTGCTTCAAACCAGTTTGTCCTAACCAAATAACAAAACTATAGTGTTTAACATCTACCAATCAAGTGTTAACATGCAAGAGTCTTTGTCCAAAAGTGTATAAAAGCCTTGTAAAATTTGTATAAAACAAAGTCTTTTGCACCAAGGTATAGGGCTCTCCTTTCTTCTGCAAAATAAAACATCTTTTCCTTATCCCTGTCAAGCTGTTATTAGCTCTCAACTAAGCAGACCCAATATTTCGGTAACAAGACAAAGACCTGCTCCTTCTCCCATTGACGTCAATGGCAAAACTCTTGTTCACTTTAGTGGGGGCAGGGTTGGGCCCCAGTTCAGGATCATTACAGTCTAAAATTCTGACCCTGCAAATACTTAGGCACTGTTGAACATCAAACATGTGAGTAGTCCTCCTGATGTTAAGTTGCTGTTTTCAGGATTGGGACCTACGATTCTCATATAGGAACTTGCAGTCCATTTACTATAAAGTACTTTGCAAGACTGAGCTCTATGGTCCCATAATTCTGTAAGCCTTCTGCACTGGACCACCCAGAGGATTCAGGGGGCCTGCGGTCTTCGGCAGCGGGGGCCTCCGCCGCTGAATTGCCGCCGAAGACCTGGCACTTCGATGGCGGGTCCCGGGGCGGAAGGACACCCCGCTGCGGGTCTTCGGGGCACTTTGGCAGTGGGTCCTGGAGCGGAAGGACCCCCCGCCACTGAACTGCTGCTGAAGACCCAGAGCGGAAGAAGCTCCGGGGGCCCAGGCCCCGTGAGAGTTTTCTGGGGCCCCTGGAGTGAGTGAAGGACCCTGCTCCAGGGGCCCCAAAAAACTCTCGTGGGGGCCTGGGACATATTGCCTCACTTGCCCCCCACCCGTCGGGTGGCCCTGCTTCTACAGAGAAAGAGCTTGATATCAGTGGACTTTGAAACAGGTCCATAATTCCTGTTAAACTGAGCAAGCATCCTACACACACACTGCTTGCAAGAGCAGGCCTTAAACAGGTCTTTAAAAGACCCAAACTAAAAGACACAGTAAAGGTGGTTGTGCAGTTTATTTTGTTTACATGGAATTTCATGAAAAATTACTTTACTATGCAAAATACCCTGCTACAAGGAAAGGCCTTATTAAAAGGTGAATTATAAACCTATTTAATTCTGAACACTGATTCGCTGTAAATAAGCAGTCTAGAGTTTTATGTCTATTAGTTACAGATCTTATGAGATTCAGTTTTAAAAGCATGCTTTTTAAATTAAACTTAATTTGAACTGGTAGACAGTAGTGAAAGCTAATTTCATTTCCATTTCCTCTGTTTAGAGCAGTGTACAAAGATGCTGATTTGTATCTCCTGGATTCTCCTTTTGGCTATTTAGATATTTTAACAGAAAAAGAAATATTTGAAAGGTACTGTATTTTTTCCAAGGTTTGTTTCTGGGAGTTCTGTCAAGCAGCACAATGCACAGCACAAATCCAAGAAAGAAAACACTCCTTCCTCTATTTATCACATAATTTGTATTAATATGCCCAAAATATAGAAGTGGTCAAAATGATACATATTTTTTAGGAATGATTTTGGATGCTGTATCCAAAGCTACGTGACAATACATCACCTTTTGGCTAGCAGGCATCGTATACTCATTAAACCTGCCCATACAGTAATTGGACATATTGTAACTCCTATAGTTTTATTCATCCTCAGATAGAGTTATATATTCTGTCTCTCAGATAACACATACAATATTATAGTGAATGTGTGCATGCATGACAAGTGCTTGTGGCATATTATCTTTAATAGTTTAAAATAGTCATCAACTGTTTCATGGGTGTTGGTGTTTATAGACAACAGTATTTTGTTCTTTTTTGTATAAACCCCAACAGGCTGGTCACACAAAAGGACCCACTGACCAGCTGGACAGACGAGATTGACAGCAGACTGGGCAAGCACACATGTACCTAAAGGACCCCCCCATAGGTCAATTATACAATAATTCCCTGCTCTCCATGAAGTTTCCCAGTCACATCTGTGTGGTGTATGAAAGTTTTGCATGGCTGTGAGTGGGGAACTTACAAGCAGCTCAGCTGTGCCACCATTACATTAAGCCTAACTAGAGGCCAGCGTCCATTCTTCTGCTTACCCCCCTGGCACTCCACATAAACACTAATTGTGTGTTCCACCCACTTCTCTGCCATAAAGAAACAAATGGAGTAAGAGTGGAAGTGATGAAAGTAATATGAAAGCATGGAGAGGAAATATTGAATGAATGCCCTGGTTTTAAAATGCATATAATTCTTTTGCTTTTTTTTGTAGCTGTGTTTGCAAGTTGATGGCAAATAAAACTAGAATCCTGGTGACTTCAAAACTGGAACATTTAAGGACAGCAGACAAAATACTAATTTTACATGAAGGGACCAGCTATTTCTATGGAACATTTTCTGAACTTCAGGCTCAGCGGCCTGACTTCAGCTCAAAGCTGATGGGATTTGATTCTTTTGATCAGTTCAGTCCAGAGAGAAGAAACTCAATTCTGAATGAAGCTCTTCGACGGTTTTCCATTGATGGAGATGGAGTAGGTTCCCGAAATGAATCCAAGAAGCAATCTTTTAAACAAACTACTGATTTCAATGAAAAAAGAAAGAACTCTATCATTATTAATCCACTTAATGCTAGCAGAAAGTTTTCGATAATACAGAAAGCCCCAGCACAGGCCAATGGGATAGAAGAAGGTTATAGTGAACCACCAGAAAGAAGGTTGTCTCTGGTGCCTGATTCTGAACAGGGTGAGGCCATTCTGCCTCGGAGCAATTTACTAACCACAGGGCCCCTATTCCATGGACAGAGGAGGCAGTCTGTGCTGAACTTGATGACCCGCACCTCAATTAACCAGGCACAAAGCTTTTACAAAAAGGGGAGTACATCTGTACGTAAAATGTCGATGATCCCCCAGTCTAACCTTTCTTCCGAGAGAGACATCTATGCTAGGCGCTTGTCTAAAGACAGTGTCTTGGAAATAAGTGATGAGATTAATGAAGAAGATTTGAAGGTATGTGCTGATTTGTACTGCCCTTCTTTTTAGATGGAATACTTTGCTGATAGCTTTGAGCACTAGTCTTTCTATGTTTTCCACCTTCCTTGTAATGCATTATGTGGTACTGCTCTGTAGAGTGTCCTTTATTTTTTAATCTCAAATACCAGTTTAAAATTTAGTTAAAGAATTACTCTAGGAGGACTCTTTTGTTGCCATATCACTGCATCAGACCCTCAAGAGTAACTCCTGTCTACTTTTCAGATTTTATAACAAGTCATGTACAATTTTTGAAAACCATCTCTTCCCTTACAGTTACCACCTTGTAAGAGTAATTATGTGGAAATCAAATTTGAAATTAAATTTGAAACTAAAGTTTGTGTGGTTTTTAAACTAAGAATCAAGAATAGACATTTGAAATGTTAACTCATGGAATAAATTAAACCAATTGGAATAATTACACACATTGAACGTAGCTATTCAAAATTGCAGCTGATCAGGCTACAAGTTGATAGTATTTGATTTATAAAAAAAACACTGAACAAATTTCACATGGTGATGCAGACACTGGAGAGATGATTATGCTGAATTAGTTACAGTATAATGGAGTTTCTGGTAATAACTTCGTAGTTAAAACACAGATGAGATTTGCACTTAAAACAGATCTGAAATCTCTCAATTTCACTTTTTAATGAATTCATTTCATTTCCAAGTTTGGCAAAGTTGCTCTGTGGAGGACAACTGATGTTTTCTGGGTCACTTTCTGAATGAAAATTTTGGACTTTTATTATTATTATTGTTACCATAGTGCCTAGGAGTCCTACTCATGGACCAGGACCCTATCATGCTATGTGCTATATACAATGAAGAAATGCTTAAAGCTTGTTATTATTTAAAAATTAGCATTTCTCACTTTTTCTTTTTCCTGAGTGATCTTAGTAGAACAGATGTTCCTCAAAGTTTCTGTATTGTTGAATTTCTTTGGAAGCTCAGGTGTAGGTAATGTTTGAAGAAATTAAGACATAATTAAGCTACTTTTTAGCAATGGTGTATTGATCGGAGGATTGTTATTATCAGGCTGTGCCAACAGCTCAAGTGATTTTTAAATGATGTCTTTATGCAACAGGTAACTCAACAATTATCTTGCACTGTGTGAATAACTGATTTTTGGTTTGGTGACGGAACTAAAAAAAAAATTAAATTGTTTCAGGTCAAACAAAATGTTTTGTTTCTTTTGATTTTTTTTTTACCTTTTAAAAAAATCAATATGGATATAATATTCTAAATGGATTTCAAATGGGAAAGTCAAAATGAAAAATTTAGAATTTTCTTTATTTTTTCTTCTTCATTTTCAGCTGAAACAATTCAGCAAATTCTATATGAATTTGTGAAATGTTTTGGTCAACCTGAATATTCATTTTTCAGTAAAAGGTTTCTCCTGAAAAATGTCACTCCTGCCTACAATTATCATCCCTCCTTTCCAGTCAAACTGAATGCTGCATTTCTGTCACTTAAAATGAATCCGTGCAGGAGGGATTGTAGTCACATATCAATAGTTCTTATGGGTAGAGGTGGTCATTCTAACCATGTTCTTATTGATTATCCTGGCAGGAATGTTTTATTGATGATGCAGAAAGCATGAATGCTGTTACTACCTGGAATACATATTATAGATATATTACAACCCACAAAAGCTTGACTTTTGTGCTAATTTTGTGTGTAATCATCTTTTTAATTGAGGTAAGACTAGTCTGCTTGTAATATCATGTTATGTTTGTTCAGACTGAGTATTTTTTATTTCAAATATAAAAGTATTTAGAGTCAACATTTTTGCATATGTATTTTTGTTGGCTGCTGACTTAATTACTGATGAGTGGTGGTAGGATATTACTTTTTTGGTTTACTATTGTTTATCAAAGACAATGAGTTAGTGCAAGGCTGTACAAGATCCATAACCCCAAGAGCTAGATTCACACAAGGAATTTGGAACTCAAGTCCAACACATCCAAGATCCTCCAACTCTTGCTTAGCTGCAGCCTCTCTCTCTAGGTATCTAAATTTCCACCATTATAGTTCCCTAGGCACCGAAATTTCTACTAGTGAGCAGGTGCACAGATGCCTTAATCTAGGCACCCAAGTGCCTAGCTCATGTGTAAGCCCCAGATGGATCCTCATACTAGGTTTTCACCTGTCTATTGACCCTGTGGACCCAATCTGTTAGGCATGCTCAGAGCATTCCTAAAACCAAATAGGTGGTGGAGGAGATGTGGGTGTCTCCCTTATACCCTGCAGCTCAGTGGTTTCTGCACTTAACCTGCAACTTGGGACACCCAGGTTCATCTGCCTGATGTGAAGCTGGGATTTGAACTTAGGTCTCCCACCTCCCAGGAGAGTGTTTCAACCACTCAGTCTCTCTCTGAACAATTAAAAGTCAGGGCCCAGATTATTTTTGGTTTTACTTTTACTACATTTGCTAATTTACTAAGGCCCAGCTCTTCAAAGGTCTACAGGCATGTAACTCTCATTAATTTCATTGGGAATTAGGCACCCAAATACTTTAGAGAATCTAGGCCAAAGTCAATTTGCTTTATGCAAGGGTTTGCATCCTCAAAACTGAGAGAGAGGCCCCAGCCAGAGCATACGCAGGGGCTTTGGACTGCATGGTAGTTTGGCACTGAGTGGAGTTTACTGCTCAGTTAATTGTTAGAAACCTAAAGAACACCTATTAGATCAGTTTAAAAAAATAAAAACCTTTATCTAACTGGAAGACAAAACCTAGGACATACTAGTATCCACTCAGTAAAATCCGTGTATTACTACAGGGGTCAAAGACCAGTGAACAGATTAACAAGATGGGGGATACTTATTCAATTATTGCACAGAATGTATTTAGTCCCCGGTGGATATGTGCAGCATGACAAAATTTCCAACATGAGTGAGAGTTACACACTCAGCAACACAGAGTCGCTAATCGCTACTGCATGTATAGAGATTTATGATGGGCATGACCCTTTAGCAGTAGAGACTTTACGCTTCTAAATTGAGAGAGTAGTGTCAAGTAAAAAGCTGAAAATGGAGCTCTATGTGGCAGCTTTTAGCAATAGAAGAGACACTGCTAGAGCACACTACAGATCAGATGTGGGCAACCTGCGGGCTGCATGCGACCCGTCAGGGAAATCGGCTGGTGGGCCATGAGACAGTTTGTTTACATTGACCATCTGCAGGCAAAGCCGCCTGCAGCTCCCAGTGGCCACGGTTCGCCGTTCCTGCCAATGGGAGCTGCAGGAAGCGTTAGCCAGCCCGTCTCTGCAGCCCACGCCACTTCCCATAGCTCCCATTGGCCAGGAATGGTGAACTGCAGCCACTGGGAGCTGCAGGTGGCTGTGCCTGCAGATGGTCAATGTAAACAAACTGTCCCGCGGCCTGCCAGTGGATTACCCTGACGGGCTGCGTGCAGCCCACAGGCCGCAGGTTGCCCACCACTGCTATAGATGCTGCCTTAAAACTAGTAGAATGAGTATTCTAGCGCTAGAGGTACCAGATTCATGACCCAACCAGGGCATTATTACAAGGAAAGTGTACAAGAACTTACCTTGTGGCCAAGTGTTGTACGTGTGCACATTTGCAAGAAGCTCATGGTCCTTAATGCCCAACTACAGTATCTAGATGCCAAAGTTGTTGAACTGGTAGAGCAGAGGAAGAAGTGGATACTCACAGAAACGGCATGTAAGGATTCTGTAAAGCAGGCCCGCCTCAGAACTGGCTCTCTGCATCCCTCAGATGAGAATGCTGGTCCTGTACTGGGAGGCAACCAAGATGGAGATGGGCTGTGAGACATAGGAAGATGGGAAGAGATTTTGATTCTAGATTACTGTGACAGCTCTTGAGTAATTTATCTAGCTGGTGCAAAGATGGCAGATCTCATGAGACATCTAAAACAAATTTCTAATAATAAGTATTGAGCTGCAATCTGTGGTAAGACATATCTTGATAGCAGTGATGTGGGGAGACATGAGAGAGATGACCTAGGATCTACATTTAAATTACTAGGAATAAGGTTTAAGTATAAGATCTATCCAGTAGTTTTTTTCTGAAATGCTTCCAGTATCATCAGATTAACTCAACAGGAGGCTCCGCTGGGTCTCAGTGGATAGGTAAGAATTTGGTATAAAAAGAAAGCTTTATATTTGTTAGACATGGAGGGGTGTCATTGTGGGGGCAGGAGAGTCTATACAGAAGAGATGAGTTCTATTTTAAAGTGGAACTTGATTGCTGGCACAGCAAATTAACAGTGTGTTGAAGCGTTATTTAAAACTGGCAGCTGAGGGATAGGAGATGTGCTGAGGAACACTCAGATCAGACAGAGAGATTGGTCAATGAGAATAACAACACTACAGTAACTCCGATAGCAAAGGATTGGACGGAAATTACAGCTGAACTGAACTGGAAGAAGAGGGATAGATTGAGCACAAGGGATATATTCCTGAAAAGTAACAGTGTTAGACAAAGGATTAAAAAAATATTAGTAATATGTTGAATTCTTTACTGTCACTTTAAGTCTTGACACATATTTCATATCTACTGGGAAGCAGTCTTGTTGTTTCAGTTGTTAACAAAATGTAATAATATTTAAAACAAAAGAAACTTCCAAACATATGGTAAGTGTCCCTTGTCACCAAGAATGCATTTTAGCAAATCGCTGTTAATCCCACAGTGTCAACAAATTTAAAATGTGGTTTGGTACTTGAATGCTTATAAAGTGTATGTATAAAAGTAGTTCTCCTTGGGAGGTACACTGAAGGGTTCCCCGGGGAAGGAGGAACAGAAGTGGCAAGGTATTTGCTACAAGGAAGTTTGAATTTCGTCCATTTATAATGTTCTCTGTACAAATACTGGTGCAATAGACAATTACCATAGTTACAGAAAGAAGAAAAGGGAGTAAAAGAACATAATGTAACAGAAAAAAATAATCGTATGTTCACTGATTGCAGGTGGCTGCTTCTTTGTTTGGGTTGTGGTTTCTCAGCGAGTAAGTATTGACTGCATTTTATTATGGGCTTGGGGAGTCTCTTTCTACCGCTGCTTTTTGTTAAAAAAAAAAAAGAAAAAGCCTCTTAAGGATCTTCATAAACAGATATCAAGACTAGTCAAAAACATATAAGAACAGAAGAACAACCTTACTGGGTCAGACTATAGGTCCATCTAGCCCAGTATCCTGTCTTCCAATAGTGGCCAATGCAAGGTGCCCCAGAGGGAATGAACAGAACATGTAATCATCAAGTGATACATCCCCTGTCGCTTATTACCAGCCTCTAGCAAACAGAGGCTAGGGACATCACCCTCGCTACTAGCCATTGATGAACCTATCCTTCATGAATTTATCTAGTTTTTTTTTGAACACTGTTATAGTTTTGACCTTCACAGCATCATCTGGCAAAGAGTTCCACAGGTTGACTGTGTGTTGTGTGAAGAAACACTTCCTTTTGCTTGTTTTAAACCTGCTGCCTATCAATTTCATTTGGTGACACCTAGTTCATGTTACGAAAAGGAGTTAGTAACACTTCCTTATTTATTTTCTCCACACCAGTCATGATTTTATAGACCTCTATTATAGCTTCTCCTTAGTCGTCTCTTTTCCAAGCTGAAAAGTCCCAATCCCATTAATTGCTCCTCATATGGCAGCCATTCCATAGCCCTAATAATTGTTTCCCTTTTCTGAACCTTTGCCAATTCTAATGTATCTTTTTTGAGATGGGGTGACCACATCTGTTTGCAGTATTCAAGATGTGGGCATACCATGGATTTATATAGAGGCAATATGATATTTTCTGTCTTATTATTGATCCCTTTCCTAATAATTCCCAACATTCTGTTTAATAAGGTTACTCTTATACTAATTCATTGAAGTGCTTTTGGCCTTACCCTATGTGGTTATGATACAGATGAAGCATTTTGTTTGTTTAATCATTTAGTTTGGCTCAATTCTCAATTAAAAGATTTTTTTTTTAGAAAAGGATGAATTTACTAGGTTAGTTTTTATTAAATAACTCCTAACTGAGTAGGTTAGTTTTTATTAAATAACTCCTAATAAGGTGCATGAAACAGATTTTAGAAGATACTGTTTTTGATAAGCTTTTGATAAGCACTCATGTATCTGAGAAGTGATAAATATTTAGCATATTGGTAACTGAACACAGGGATGAGAATTTAGGCTTAATAGCCTATGGAGTGACAAATTAGTTGTGTTTTGTACATGCAGGTTGATGTCCAAGAAAGAAAAATCACCCATATGGATTTAGGACAAATGGAGCTTGTAGATACTATTCGTGTAATAGTGATAGTAAAAGGAACTAAGATGCTTGTCAACTTACTGTATTTTTTTTAATTGCATTTCATAGAAGTGCTGCAAATGCGGCAAATATAACACAGCCAAAAAATGCCAGCTTTGATGTGTCCAACAGCGCTACAGTGATTGTCACCGACACTAGCAACTACTATGTATTTTATATTTACGTGGGAGTGGCAGATACTCTGCTTGCCTTGGGACTCTTCAGAGGTTTACCCCTGGTGCATACTCTTATAACAGTTTCTAAAAATCTTCATCAGAAGATGTTGCATGCAGTTCTTCAGGCACCTATGTCAGTCGTCAACTCTTTGAAAGCAGGTAGTCAAGTTAGAAACTGACTGACTTAATGATTTATGCCTTTGATTTTAATTAAAGAGTGCTTCATTCTGTTTAAAGGGCACCATTGTTTTCTCTACCATCTCAGTTCAATTTTAAATGTTGCTACACCAAAAGTAATGTATGAATCTTGTAGAAAATCTTGACTGCATTTTAAGTACCACACATTTTAGATGTCTGCTTTGGTTTTGAAATATCTGCTTCAGGTTTTATAACAGTGTAAAAAAGACATAAAAACAGACAAGAGCTGAGTTCACTTTGGATAAAACTATTGTATAAGATACATAGTCAGCTCTACTGTAAGTTACTGAAGGTCAGATTCAGATACCCTTACTCACACTAAGTAATGCCTTACTCACACTAAGTAACGCCTTACTCGAGGTAGTCCCACTGAAGTGGATGGAATAAGGTGCTACTCAGCATGAGTAAGGGTATCAAAATCTGCCCCTAAAGTTGTTGGAGATTTTGTTACATAACTAATGCAGTAAGTGCCACTATCATCTGTGTATGAAATTCCTGTTCTGTCCTCATTTACTAAACTATACTTCAGAGTAGATAGCAGGAGACACTAGTAAATAGAAATGCACCAAAACGAGTCTCCATTTCATATAACTCCTTCTTATTACTAATTCTCTTCTTACTTTTTGATATCGTTATGCACATTAAGTCTGCTTGGAAGTCAGGAAGCTGATATTTTGAAATCAAAGGTCATGCTAATGCATAGACTATCCATATCTATTGCAAAATCTATTGCATGAGTGGTACAGCCTGTCTGCCTTTGTCTCTCTTCCCCCATCCCATCTAAGCATGCATCTTTTATTACACTAACCTATTCTGAATTTTCCTGGGACTTCACTAACTAAAATAAAAGCTGTTGGGCTAAATTCAGTCCTGGTGTAAGCAGATGTAACTCCATTTACAAAAATGGAGTAGCACTTACACCAAGGCTGAGTTTAGTGTAAAAGCTTTAAAAACATCATCTCAGTTAACATGTTCCATATGCAGAAGAGCTATCGCTTTATTTAAAGCTGATATCTGTAGAATGTATTTATGTAACAATGAGCCCTTTACCTGTTGCTTTATTTCTGTTTTTGCTATCTGTAGGTGGAATACTTAACAGATTCTCTAAAGATACAGCCATACTGGATGACCTACTGCCACTTACAATATTTGACTTCATTCAGGTTTGTAAAATCAGAGTTCTAGATATATTTGTTTATTTAGTCTTCCCCTGCAGTCACACAGCATGGATAACGTATCATATTAAATAAAAAGAACTAAGCAAAAAATTAGAATTCGACATACATTTAGCTTGTTAGATTTTTTTCCCCTTCTATTTAGCTGTAGGCCAGGGTTCAGTAACCTTTCAGAAGTGGTGTGCCGAGTCTTCATTTATTCACTCTAATTTAAGGTTTCATGTGCCCGTAATACATTTTAACATTTTTAAAAGGTCTCTTTCTATAAGCTGTAATATATAACTAAACTATTGTTGTATGTATGTAAAGTAAATAAGGTTTTTAAAATGTTTAGGAAGCTTCATTTAAAATTAAATTAAAACGCAGAGCCCCTGGACCGGTGGCCAAGACCTGGGCAGTGCAAGTGCGGCTGAAAATCAGCTAGTGTGCTGCCTTCGGCATGCATGCCATAGGTTGCCTACCCCTGCTGTAGGCCATGATCTTAGCAGGATTCAGGAAACAATTGAATATTTAGATGGATAAATATCTCCAGAGTTACGGTAGTAAATACTTTTTAAAAAAAGTTTTGGAAAGGATATAAATTCCTCATGCTTCAGGGCAGAAGCCATCTGCTAATTACTGTGGGTTTGGTGGAAACATTGCCTGTGGCGAGGTTGTTCCATAACTGCATACTACAAGGCTACTTCCTCTGAAGCAACTGGTACTAGGAACTGTCAGAGACAGGATACTAGACCGGACAGACCATTGGGCAGATCCAGTATGGCAAGTCTTATGTTCAGTAAGAATATATGAAACTTCTTGAATTACAGTATTTTGGCAAGTCAAGAAGTAACACTATTAAAAACTATATTGAAATGAGAAAAATATGCAGCCAGATTTTGATGTAGCCCAGGAGTTGTGTATTACAACTTAGGAGACTTGACTTTAGAAGCAATCTAAGGGTCCGTGCTCAGGCCATTGAAGCTGTGATGTATAATGGTGAGGCTTTGATTTTGATAAGGAGACCGGTTTACTGTCTTAAATTTTCTGGTTAATTTAATTCATATACTCATAGAATATATGAATTAAGTTTCCATTGGAAATTTCCATTGGAATGTTTTTCCAGTGGAAAATGCCCTTTTCACAAAAATCAACAGTTTTCCATGGGAAAGTTTCAATTATGAAAAAAAATCAATATTCTGCAGGCAGAAAATAAAATCGGCAAGAGCTTTTCCAGGTAGGCAGCCAGCAAGCAGAAAAATTTCAATTCTCCTGAAACGGAATTTTTCAGAATTTCTGTCTCATAAAAATGTGGGTTTTACTTTTCATCCCATATTGAGATACAAACTTTCTTGAAACCTTGAAGTTTTCCATGGGACTGAAATTCCATTTTCTGAGTTTAAATTATAGGTTAAACAGAGGTTAAATTACAGTCTGTGAAGGGGAAACCCTGCTTATATTCTAGACAAGAAATACCTATTTAGAAGGGAAAAGAAGCACCTACACAGAGCACTCAAAGGAAGTTCTCATAACTAAAGAGTCAGTTATGAAATGTAACATATCTCCTGCTGAAGCAGTCAGTCCAAGATCCCATTTCAAACCAGATAAGCAGTATTTAGGATTTCAAATAGCCAACCTCTTTACATGTGTATAACGTAGTAGGGATTAGTCTTTAGTATAATATTATTAATTACAATGACTTCACAAAACTACTTGAAAGCATGTACATTCTTAAAATTTTACTTCTAGATCTGCACTATTAAGAATTTAACTTGTTATGAAAATACAAGGGCACTTATTAAGCTGTGTGTGATATGGCTCGCTGTGGAAGTTCCACTTAGATATACAACTCCATTTTATACATTAGGATGTTTCAGGCAGGAAGCACCCATGTTCAGACTAAGAGAGTGCTCCTCTCTCAGAGGCCACAAATGAGATATCCTGAGCAAAGTCATGATTTCACACTGTTTGTTCTTGGACATTACTTTTCTCATTGTATGCCTAAAAGTCCCCTTTCAGTTTTCTTCTTAGTTTTCCATTTACAGATTGCTTAAAAAGTAATAATTGGAAGGGATCTTGAAAGGTCATTGCGTCCAGTCCCCTGCCTTCACTAGGACCAATTTTTGGCCCAGATCCCTAAGTGGCCCCCTCAAAGATTAAACTCACAACCCTGGATTTAGCAGGCCAATGCTCAAACCCCTGAGCTATCCCTCCTTCCTGTTACTTCAGCGACTATGATCCATGAAGCCATTTCCTCTGGGAACTGTGGCCCAGATCCTGAAAAGTAACTCCCAGTGGGAGTTAGGCAGCTAAATACCTTTGAGGTTCTAGGCTTATTTCTCTTTTCTACTTCTGTTGCTCATTCAGGCAAGATCAGATACAAAAATGGGACAGCAACAGTTAGGACAGTGTAGCAGATTTGTAACCTCTGCAGAATTCAAGAGAATGATAGGAACCTGTGTTAAAGCAGGGTCATCACGGGACTATATGATTCCATGTCTTTGATTTGGGAGCTATATAGTTTGACTGAATTTCAGATGAATGGTTCATTCTCCTCTTACAATTACAATGGTTGTTACATTCTACATTATGAAATGACGAGCAAATACAAACCCACGCTTGCATTACCACAAACTAGTGTAACACAGCCTGCAAAATTATATAACCCATGGTGCATCAGCCCAAAGATCCAGCTCTTAAAACACATGTAAAATACAGTGAAGTATCTCATTGTTTACCATTGCAGCTGCTATAGTAGGTGTTTGTCCACAAACCTTAGTGCTCCTATTATATTGCTTAGATTCCAAATGAGAATTTTTTTAAATTAATACTCAAAAAAAAAAGTGAAGGATAGGAAATTTTTCCTTAGAAAATGTTATGTTAATATAGTGTTTGTGAAAGACACCAGACTGAGATCATTGGAAACTGAAGTCCTCTCTTACAGTCACAGACACCAAGAGCAGCAACTGTGCAAGTTTCTTTCCAGTATGAAAGTTAATTCAGTGTCCATGGCCATTCAGCCCTCGCCTTCTGCTGAGATTGCCATTTGTCAGGAGGTTTTATGGTGGTATGAATATTTGTCTGCTAGAAAATGATTTGAGACTACTATTTCAAAACTCAACAGTTTTCAGCCACTTGCTGACGGGGCCTGGATTCAACCAGTGATTTAGAGGTGAAAGTTATCACCTTTTTTACAGAGCAGCTCCTGCAGTATCTAGAGGCCACTGATTTACTTGATTGAAGTAATGAAGTTGAATGGTACATAGGCCTCAAGGGATGATTCATCACCAATCTCTAATCTGTAAAATGAAAATGTACTGCATCAATACTATTTTTTCTTTCATCCTACAGTTAATACTGATTGTGACTGGCGCCATAATAGTAGTCTCAATTTTACAGCCCTACATCTTCCTGGCATCAGTGCCTGTGATAGGAGCCTTTATTATGTTAAGGGCATATTTTCTCCACACTTCTCAGCAGCTGAAACAACTGGAATCTGAAGGTATGTGTGATGCTTCTCGGGATACCCAGTGCCAGTCACCTTGTTGCCTCCAGAGCGAGAGAAACTTGCCTGCGACAGCAGAGCAATAGCTCCCCATCACAACCAGCCTGTCATCCCCACAAGTATTCTCATCTGGGTTACACCAGCCTTGCCTTTGTTCTGCAGGTAGATAACAGATGTACCCCAGTTCCTGAGACCCTTCCAAGTATCCCCTGTCACTGGCTACTCACAGAAATACCAAATGTGCTGTCCCCAAAGGAACAGAACACACCAGCTTGTTAGATTCAACTCAGGGCCAACACTTTGATTTACGCCATAGCACTTCAATATATTTATAGTTAAAACAAGAGTAAGTTTATTATTAAACAACAGAGTTTCAGAGTGATATCAAGACAAGATATTGGAAACAATTGGTTACAAAGCAAATAAAACCATAACACACAACCTAGATCTTAGACTAAACTAAAATTATTTCCTTGTCTTGATAATTTGATCTTATCACAAAGTCAGCATGTTTCAGCAAGGATTGTTGAGATCTTTTCCCCCCAAGACACAAGCTGTTCTCACAGCTTGTCCCCTCAGTAAAACAGTACAGCAGTGTCTGCCTTGCCTCCTAGAAATACCCACAAATTTCATTGTCCTTACTAAAGATAACCCCCTGTGGCTCCCCAACCCCCCCACCCCTGTATGCCCCTCCTCTGTTGATTTCACATCTCTTCATTAATATTTGACTTTGTGTGTAAATGGAGCATCTATTGTATTAGGTTACATCAGAAACAGGGAGAGAGAAGCATTTCTTGTGTTAGAGAAAACTTGTTTCTTCACCTTTATTGGTGACACAGACTTTAAGGACACTCATTTCCGGTACAGACACATAACTCGTTAAATATCATCCATACAAACATTGTGCAATGATTATGAAGATGAGTATGGCATAAGCTTTTATTAGACACCTTACATGACACTCTTTGGTGAACTAGAATGTTCATACCAGACTTAGGAGACACCTGTAATCTCCTTGCACCCCATGTGTGCCCCTTTGCTAGCTGGCATTAAGAGATTCTTGGGTCCCTTTACAAGCAGCCAAATTTGTAGACACTGAAACCCACAACAAATAAATGGAGAAGCAATTTACACTTTCACCTTTTCCTTGCCTTCTCTGGTACAAGATTCCATTGTCTGCAGGAGCTGAACATTCATCTCCCCTGACAGCCAATGCTATTACTCAGCCAGCAAATAAGGAGCTCCCTCCTGCCAAAGAGTAACGAAGAAAACAGATTTAAAGTTGGGCATCACCAGTGCAGCTGAAAATAAATAATGACCTGAAAAACTGTTTTAAAAACATTAAAAGTACTTGAAAGTTTGAGAGCTGGCTTTGTTGGTGCACAGCACTTCTCAGGTATAGGCTCTTTATGTGGAAACATATTTAGAACATGTAATGACAACACTATTTTAGAAGCAAGGGTTTGCTGGATCATTTATTCAGACAATGTTGAGACTTCAGGACAGACCTTCAGCTCCTTACCATCTCAGTCATGAATGTCAGATATTAATGACTACCTTTGCTTTTGGTTAGAGACAGGCCTGAATTGTGAAGTTCAGAGGGATCGTTATACTTTTGATGTGTTGCAAAACTTCTATTAAAGGTTTGTCAGTACGCTGCAATTCAGAGCAATGAGGCATTTTCTATTTGTTAAAAACCTTGCCTTGCTTAGTTCTCAGAACATTAAGGAATTAATTTTTGTTGGTTTTCTTCCATGTGATATCTCACTTTAGCAGGGATTTCTACGAGTAATTGTACTAGCTGCAAACAATAAAATGTTCGCTCATAGATTATACATTGAATGGAATTCCATCACATTTATAGGCCACTGTTACCATACATCCTGTCCTATGAGTATGTTGATGGTATTTGTGAAAGAAAAATAAGAAGATACGTATAATTGAAACAAATGAAGACAAGTATATTGTTGAGTGGGGCTGGGCTTTTTGCACATTTCTGTTCTGAAAGGTACTGAAGGATAAGTGTTTACAGTGTTTTTAATCTAAATACTTTGCAGCCCGGAGTCCAATTTTCACTCATCTTGTTACAAGCTTAAAGGGACTATGGACACTAAGAGCTTTTGGGCGACAGCCATATTTTGAAACCTTATTTCACAAAGCACTGAACATACACACAGCGAATTGGTTCCTATACCTGTCCACACTGCGCTGGTTCCAGATGAGAATAGAACTTATTTTTGTCATCTTCTTCATTGCTGTGACATTCATCTCTATTGTGACTACAGGTACAGTAACTTTACTGAGAGATTAAAATGAAAGCTTTGCTTCTGTTTAAGGGGCCAGATTTTAGAAACTATTGCAGGATTGTAGTATAGGCTGAAAACAAAGCATTAAAATAGCAAATTTATTGTTATTCTATCAAAATATTGTGAATTATCAGTTAAACTAGAAATGAGGTAATGAATATTATCTAAAATCTGATGTTTTACAGAATTGGCTGAAAGAGTTAATTTGAAAGTCATACCCAGTGAGGAAAAAACATGTTAAAGTGAATCAAAAATATCCAACTCAGTACTGTAACTATTTAAAAAAATCTCTTATGTTAATGCAACTGTGCACCCCACTTACATGGTGCTCTTCCTCTGTAGAGCTCATAGCTTTAGCATAACTAGATTAACATTACTGTTCCCATACGAAAAACAGAAAGATTCAGTGAACTGGATCAGGTCACCCAACAAGTCAGAAACAGAACCCATGTTTCCTGACTCCCAGCCTAGTGCTCAATCTACTGAGAGTACAGTTTAGCACCCGCCATCCAGAATCCCTGAAGTGCTCACAACTTAAACTAATTATAGAACTATGTATGGCATATGCTCTCACCATGTCACTCATTGCTGAAATGCTCCCACTGTTGGATAGAAGTTGGTGGCCGTTGACCAGCATAATACCTGTACAGTTCAAGATGGAAAGCGAACATCTAAATGAGGCCACAGAAAAAAATCTTAGTTAAATATAATGTATTTCCTCAGAAACAGAACGTCTCAAAGCCTGTCTGCTTTGGTCTCTCTTTGCATGTTAAAATTACTGAGCCCTGTGCAAAACACAGCAGTTTTAATGAGTTTTAATATATGTAATATGTTGTTATTGTTATATGTATATTTCGGTTCTTGTCCATGTGCATTTGTCCCCCTCTCCCAAATTTTACATTGATCTTTGAATTCAAGTCAGAAAAATCAAAACAGATTGCACACGAAAGCATGAGTTTTACCTGATTATAGGGAGAAAACCATAAAAAACCCTCAAACAATTGCATTGCACAGCTCTAATTCTACTGAATCAACAACAGCTTTCAGACAAAAGATGTGCTTAGAATGCTAATGCATCTTTTGCCACAATAGATTTCAGGACTTTAGCATGGGAGCCAAATGTGTGCATGGATTGGAGAGAAGGAATAGACTCTTCTCCAGGTTGAAACTGTGATTTTTTAAAAACAGATAACATAAAAAAGGGCATGAAAAAATATGTGCCTCTTATGGTGGCTATTTTCAGAGCCCTTCCACGGAACTATAGCCTTATATTCACTCCAGGAATTCTCCTCAGTTCTCTATTCTGCATTTTGTATTGAGAATTTTCATGAAAGGTATAGTTTAAAAATAACAAATTAAACAGAATGGTCCTAAATACTGAGTATAGAAATGATTTGAGTATTTAGCTGAATTTCTTATTTAGTTAGTAACATCCACATTGTGCTAATTAACACATTTGTAAGAACCCAATAATTTACAAGGCAATTGTTGCTTGATTTTTACTTGTCCAAATGCTTTCAAAATAGCATTAATAAATATTAGGAGAGGGAAAATCAACACCGTCAGTAAGTCAGTTTAATTTATTTGAATATCATTTAAACAGAGGTTACCATTAAAGAGTCAAGATTTACCAGCAGCTGTTCTCACAATAGTGGTACCAGTATGACAGATATCAGAGTTAGGGTCCTGTCTTATGGGGTGCAGAATGCCACCTGTGAGATGCTAAGTCAGGAGGCATTTCCTATTCTGAAAATAAGGGAAAACCCTGATATTACGGATACCATTGTACAGTAATTCTTGGAAGATGTTAACTTTACAGGTGAGCAAAATACATGGAAAATTTCATTGTGATGCTATACTGCAAAAAGTGTTACACTTTGACCTAAATTAGAAAAATGTTATCCAGGATGTGTAGCCACATAAGGTCACATAGGGCCTGAACCTGTTCCCAATTTAATTCAGTGCTAAAATTCCCCATTAACGTCCATCAAAACAAGAACAGATCCATAAGAATTAAGAACAGCCATACTGGGTCAGACCAAAGGTCTATCTAGCCCAGTATCCTGTCTACTGACAGTGGCCAGTGCCAGGTGCCCCAGAGGGAATGAACAGAACAGGTAATGATCAAGTGATCCATCCCCTGTCGTCCATTCCCAGCTTTGACAAACAGCAAGCCTAGTATCCATGTCAGGAGTAGAACCCAGAACCCCAACTCCCAGTCCTTTGCTTTAATTGCTAAAACATGCATCCTCTTTGAACAGCAGCAGTAAAACAAACAAACAAACAAAGACTTTTACTGGACAGTCACATTTTAAGATATACATACCCATTTTCTCTTCTAGCCATTGGCTTTTTATTTGCATGTAATCATATTTATAGACAGTTTTTCCCCCCGCCTGCAGGTGAAGGGCAAGGCAAAGCTGGCATTGTTCTAACTTTAGCCATGAATATCATGGGCACCTTACAATGGGCAGTCAACTCAAGCATAGATGTGGACAGTCTGGTAAGTACAGAAGGCAGCTTGTTTTTATTATTATTGTTTATTATTATTACTACCTGTCTGGAGAATTCTCTTGTCTTATTGTTTCCTGGTTTGCTTTTGAATTATGTGGCTGCAAGGCAGATACACCAAAAACCTCCACACACAGCTCTGCCAGTAACAGTCACACTTTTACATTACAGAGACTAATTTGTGTGGTGATTCTGAGATCAAAAGTCCACTGGAATTATATATGGGAACAACAAATAATTTCATGTGGGACTTTAAAAAACAAAGTCAGATAGATTTGAAGTAGTGAGGGGAGAATGTCAAAAAGGATTGGCTTTGGTTTGCAAAGACCAGGGGGTTATCCAATGCTTAGTACTCAGTCTATTTTAGGAATTTATACTGCCACCCATTGATGGGGCATCCAAGCAACTTCCAAATAAAATTAATAGCAATTGTGAAGGCCCTAGTGAACTTCCTGGAGTGTTTGGCACTTCTTCCTTTTTGCTACATAAACTCTGCTTGCGGAGGGTGTTTTGTTTTTGACTTCCATTAATTTACTTCTTTTAAAGGTTGATTTGTTTCAGAGTAATTGTTATTTTTAATTTATTTATTTAGGGTCACTTGTGGGTTTTTTATGGGGAGTAGAGTGTTTGACACACTGTTGACTCACAACTACCTAAACTTTTTGAGAGACAAGGTGAGAGAGGTAATACTTTTTACTGGACCAACTTCTGTTGGTGAGAGAGACAAGCTTTTGAGCTTACACAGAGCTCTTCTTCAGGTCTGGGAACAGCTCAATACAAGGTGAAACAGATTGTTTAGCATGAAGGAGTTAATACAAGTTGTAAGAGACCATTCAAGGTGAAGTGGACATACTGGGAATAAATTTTTGAAGATGACAAAGTAGGCTGAAAACTCCTAAAGAGTACATTTGCTCATGCAATTTCTAGCCTTTTCTCTTCTGATTAGAAACTTAGAAGAGTGAAAAGGAGGTAGGGAAGTTATCAGACTCCTTCACTGATTAATTTAAAACTGTGTTAATTGCATCTACTTTGAACGATGTACACTACATGATTTATTTTAAAACATCCTACTTTAACAACAACATCCTGAGGCACCTGAACAACAATTACACCAACAGTGTCTTATTAAATAAAGCCTGCATAGGTCCTGACTAGATTTCTAGGTCACCAAATCTTGGTTCATTTGCATTCAGTTGTTTTTTATAACAGATGGGAATGGTTGGTGTTGGGGATAAAGATTTGCCAGTTTGTTATTTTTAACATTCTGAAGCTAGCCCTTAAGAGCCAAAAAGCTATAAATTAACCATTTACAATGTATGGTCCCTCTGCAACATTGATGACTTGTGGTCATCTAGAAACATAATGTACCCAAAGAGGTGTATATTTCTCTGCATACACCAATGACTTTCTGATCATTCTGCTCTTCTACTACATCAGACCAGCACGTCTCCTTGAAAGGTATGTATTCCTATTGCACAAGAACCTTGCGAAACCAGTTAAAGTAAGAATACTGCTGCCTTCAAAACTCTTAAAAATATTGATACAACCACTATGGCAACAGCTTGTTTACCATAACAGTAAGATACATAAAAAGGCAACTCTTTGGGCCGGGCTGGTGTTCACCAAAAAGCTTGTTTTATGTTAACGCATCAATGTGATAGCAGCAATCTCTCAAAAATATTTCTATTGTATCTATCCCCTGTCTTATTTGTAAACTTCTTTTTAACTCCAAGAGACACAGTGAGGCTCTTCTATGCAGAAAAAAAAATCTGTACAAAAGTCCTCTTCACACACTACACCTTTCAGTGTTATTATTACAAACAGAAGATGGAGCTGATATTTCCCAAAGGGAGCACTCATACCTGTCCTAGCCTGCAAAGAGTATTTGAATTTTCAGTAACCCGTGGAATTCATTGCCAGGGGATGTTGTGAAGGCCAAAAGTATAACTGAGTTAAAAAAATTAGATAAGTTCATGGAGGGCAGGTCCATCAATGGCTATAGTCAAGATGGTCAGGGACACAACCTGATGTCCATACACCTCCAACTGCCAAAAACTGGGACTGGACAAACAAGGGATGAATCACTCACAATTACCTGTTCTGTTCACTTCTTTTGAATGATCTATTACTGGTCACTGAAGACAGGATATTGCGCTAGATAGACCATTGATCTGACCCAGTATGGCTGTTCTTATGTAACATATTTTGTTGAAAATTTTAAGCAGCTCTAAGCTGAAACAATTTCATTGAGATTTTGAGCGCTACAAAGGTAAAACCTAGGCTGCACTGGAGGCTAAGAGAGAACAGTAACAAGGCGAGGAGGTTTGCTCTGTGAATCCCAAACCCTCCTTTCTATCATATTGGTGCATCCTAGGTTGGTCTGTAGTATCAGTTGTTTTTTTTTAACTGACAAGCATAAGTGAAGAATCTGTGATATATCAACCCCATCTTCAGTTTTCTTAACAAGATTCCTGAAGTAGTTCATAGCATTAACTCTCCCAGTAATGTTGCTAGTTTCTACATAAGAAACGATGGGATTTCCTCACCATTATTCAGATTATTTAGCACCCTTATTATGATTGTATTAGTCTTAGCACACAAGAAGCAGCATACCAACCTCTCTCTCTTATCTAGAGTACAGATGTCTCAGCCCAGGGTCCTAACAATTGATAAAGATTTATTTTCTTTTTCTTTCTGGTGGCTCTTTTCAATGCTTGCTGCTTGATCAGATTTGTTATCCTCTTTTGGCCAATTATCAGTCCACTCTGGTCCCTTCTCTTCCTCAAGAGCAGAATATCTCTTGTTAAACTGAATCTTTCCCATAGTGTTTCCCTTCCATTCTTAATATATTTTCTCCGTGCACAGTTCCTCCCCTTTTTCTCCCATGTAACTCTCTGATCCATTATTTTTGCAGCAACTACTGTTCAATCTCTATACCTTCTCTTCCAGAAAGGAAGAGTTTGCTTTAGATAAAAATGTAGCCCTTATGTAGGGCTGGACACATTGCATAACTTTCATATGAGATCATGTTGGATTTCTTCAGTCTCTTTCCTTGATACATTGCTACTTGATATCCCTCGACTTATGGTGTTCTTTCAGACTCCAGACACTTTTGCCCCTCATCAGAACTTTCTTGGGAATGCTCACGGAATTTGCCTGTTTGTTCTTTGCTGCGTAACAGCTTATTAAATATTAGACAGTCCACAGATTAGGTACAGCTGACAGCATTATAGGTCTTTCCTCTTTAGGCAATTCATATTCTGAATAATTAGAACAAGAGGGTATAATCAGTCAGTAAAGCTCTAGTAAGGACATTGTTAATATCCATTAATATCCTAGCTTATATATATATCCACTGGAATCTATGGTATGGTATCCCTAGAATTTTAACTGGTGTTGTCATCTGCTTTTCCACAGTCTCCTTTAGTCCTTTGGCAACACTAATATCTAAGCTGGGCCAACTTGAGGGTTTCATAGCAGATTTTTAATATTTCTCATGGGGGTGTTTCCCCAGCCATTTCAATAAAAGACTGTAAGTTCCAGGTGACTTGCTTGGCTTCAGCTGCTAATGCCCTTAATGGTCTTTGCAATGCTCATTATGTAAGCGGGGAAATGTTCCTGCTATTGTGGGGCACTTCCCTGGCTTCTGCATTACCCTGGTAAAGTGGGCTGGCGAAAGGATCTGAGCCCTCACTCCCACTTCCTTTCCCCAGAGGCCTCCCTGTCCTCAAGGACTCCCCTTCTACTCCCCTTTCTGGCAGTGTCCTCGTAACCCTGACAAGGCTGGGCCCAGGATTCCTGGGGGGTTCGACCCCCAACCCTGCTGTGGTCACCTGGGACAGGGGCTAGAGTGTCCCCACTCTGGAATACTCTCTCTGCACTGGGCACCTCCCTGATCATTTCATACATTTTAAAGGTAATACAATTAATTTATATTTATTTTAGTTTAAATTAGTTTAATTAATTAACTTAAAAAAAGAATAAGGAAAAATGGGAAACGTTAAAGGAAAACACATCACCCTGCTCTGTGGCAGGGAACATTAAAACTGTATCTCTGGACCTCAGGGCACTTCACAGTCTGTTCCTCGTACGTCTCAGGTCTCCTTCTCAAGCCCTGGCTGTTGCTGCAGAGATGCTGCAGGTTGGACACTTGCAATGGTGGTGGCCACACACCTCTGGGCTTTGGGTGGTGGGACCCTTCTTCCCAGTGTCAGCCCCCCGTCAGGTTAAGATCCCCCTCCCAGTCTGGCCTGCAAGGACCCTTTGCTGGGGGTGTTTTTCTGCACTGGGCCCTTTGCCCAACATCTCCCCTTGGCTAGCCCCAGTTGCTCACCACACCTGGCCCTGTGATTGCAGCTCTGCTCCCAGAACAGGATCTGCTCTCCCTGGACTGTGTCTCTGGCTCTGTGGCTGCAGCTCTGCTCCCAGCACAGGATCTGCTCTCCCTGGGCTGTGTCTCTGGCTCTGTGACTCTGCTTCCAACTCTGACCTGCTTCCTGGGCTGTTTCAGCTCTGCTACCCAGCTCAGCTTGGGTCACTGCTTTCTCCTTAGCTCTGCCCCACTCTTTCTGACCCAGACAATTCCAGCTCACAGGGAGAACGGGACCTCCCTGGTCTCCTGACTTCCTGATTAGCCTGCCCGCCCTGTCAATCAGGCGCAGAGGCTGAGGCTGACCTGGAGCATCTCTCCATTCTTTTAGTGGTGGGAGTTAGCCAACTAAAACACCCCCACTGAATGTTAGTAAGGGGCCAAGAGTCCCCTTACATTCAAACTGTCTCAAGGTTTTATCTGCTTTGCCACTTTTTATAACATGTGGTCAACCTAATAGTCTTCTATTGTTTCATTTATTAATATCAGTTAATTAGTTTTCTGTCCTGACTTTGGTCATTTCTGTCAATATCTTTTTGGCTCTTTTTCTTATCCTACTAGCCACTTCTGTAATATTTTTAACTGAGCTGATTTTTGTTTTTTTCTCCACAGAGAAACAAAATCTGTTTTCCACTGAGTGCTGCCTTTGCAGATAAGGCCTGAGCTAGTCCCAGAGGAATGTTTTAATGCTTTAAAACCTCCTCCTTCATTTAGAACCTCCTTGCAGTAGCAGTGCTTGAACTGGAAAGTGGCAGTTCCTTTTATTAGGAAACAATAAATTGTCATGCATTCACTGTTGCATGCCAAGATCACTTCCTAAGGAAATATTAAAACACCCCCAAGGGAGATATTAATAACCCACTGGCAAAGTGTCACATTGCTCCACCCTGTACATCAATGAATGATTAAAGTAAGAGATTATGAATCATCTTCCTCACAGATTCCAAGGCCAGAGGGGATCACTGTGATCATCTAGTCTGACTTCCCAAATAACACAGGCCATAGAACTTCCCCAAAATAATTCCTTTCAAACTAGAGCATATCCTTTAAAAATATCCAATTTTGATTGTAAAATTGTCATTGATGGCAAATCCACCACATGACTTGGTAAATTGTTCCCATGGTTAATCACCCTCACTATTAAAAATGTATGCCTTATTTTCAGTCTGAATTTCTGTATCTTCAACTTCTATTCATTGAATCATGTTATACCTCTCAGTGCTAGAATGAAGAGCCCATTATCAAATATTTGTTCCTCATGTAGATATTTACAGACTGAAATCAAGTCAGCTGTTAACCTTCTCTTTGTTAAGCTAAATAGACTCAAGCCGCTCAATCTCTCACTATAAGTGTGCCGGCTGCTGCTTCCCGCAGCTCCCATTGGCTGGGAACGGCAAACCATGGTCACTGGGAGCTGCAGGCAGCTGTGCAAATGTAAACAAACTGTCTGGCAGCCTGCCAGATGATTACCCTGACAAGGTGCAGACCGCAGGTTGCCCACCACTACTCTAGACTCAGGCCTGCCAAGTGTCATGTGTATCACATCAGTTGCTTTTGGCAGGCTGCACTGCATCTTCCCAGGTCTCAGGGAAAGGGAAAGAACTACTCCACCTCTCCCCTCCTCCCACCACCCCACCCTCCGGAAGTAGGGCAATGTGCACTAAAGTGTAAGGCAGGAGACTATGACCAGCTTTTCCATTGATTGCTGTTAATATTTCTGTGCATATCACAACCCTTATTATCCAAGCCCTCATATGCCTTAGCAGGGGAAGGCAACTATAACACACCTATTTCACAGATTAGGTAACACTGAAGTTGCACAAGGAAAAGCTAGACATAATACCCAAGACTGGAGATATCTGTATAATGGATTTAGTGGTTTATTGGAAAATTTTGAAAAATGAAAAAAAAATCCATTTCAGGTTGGACCATAAATAAAGTTATTTGAAATTTTTGGTGAATTAAAAAAATTATTTGGGGTCTAATGAAGTGTTTCATTTCAACAAAATTAAAACATTTCATTTTAATTTGGACCATTTGTAAACATTTTGGATTTGTTTGAAATAAAATTCAAGGAAATTTTAAAACTGAAAATTGTTTCATAGAATCATAGAAGAGTCGGGTTGGAAGAGACATCAGGAAGTCAACTAGTCCAACCCCCTTCTCAAAGCAGGACCAACCTCAACTAGAACTTTGTCAAGCCGGGCCTTAAAAACCTCTAAGGATGGAGATTCCACCACCTCCCTAGGGAACCCATTCCAGTGCTTCACCACCCTCCTACTGAAATAGTTTTTCCTAATATCCAAGACCTCCTCGTTTGCAACTTGAGACCATTGCTCCTTGTTCTGTCATCTGCCACCATTGAGAACAGCCTAGCTCCATACTCTTTGGAACTCCACTTCAGGTAGTGGATAGTAGATACTATCAAATCCCCCCCACCCTACTCTTCTCTTCTGCAGACTAAAAAAGCCCAGTTCCCTCAGTTTGTCCTCATAAGTCATGTGTTCCAGCCCCCAACCATTTTCGTTGCCCTCCACTGGATTCTCTCCAATTTGTCCACATCTTTTCTGTAGAGGCAGGGGGCCCAAAATTGGACACAGTACTCCATATGTGGCCTCACAAGTGCCGAACAGAGGGGAATAATCACTTCCTTTGATCAGCTGGCAATGTTCCTACTAATGCAGCCCAATATGCCGTTAGCCAACCCAGAGTAACTCAAAATGTCAGAACTAAATATTTTGGTTTCTTCTGATTCTTGCCATCCCCCAATGAACAGTCCAGTGAAATCAACACAAATTTGCAGAATGTTTTGGTGTTGCCAAATCTGCATATTTTGCCAAAAAGAGTTTTGGCTGAAAAATTCCACCCAGCACTATGAAAGACAGAGCCAGGTTTCATTCATTTTGTTTTTCAAGAAGATCATACTCTGTTCTCTGAACCAGGAATCCTGAAACAAATCATTGTGAGACACACTGGAAAATATCTCCTACCTCCCTTTCTGGGCTGATTCACATAGAAGATAGCAGATGCCTTCCACCACCAGTTACTCCTATAACTGAAATGGAAGAGGACTGTGCTGTGTAAGTGAGAGGTGTGGGAGTGAGTTCTTATGAAAATCCATTGGGTAATATATATGTAAACCCTTCTTAAGTTAGTGTGAGGATCCTGTTAATGATTTTTTCTGTTGCAAAATTTTGTATTTAAATTTGGATGTTCTATTCTATTTTTTGTATTTCTGTCAATGGGAATGATTTTTTATTGTTTCCAATCCCATACCTTGACATCACATCCTACTCTCCTAACTTCATTTGTCTTAAAATTCACTTTACATCTGTTGTCCTCCAAAGAACACTCATCTCTGCTGCCTCCAGCCTTCTGATGTCTGTTTCATTGAATGCAGCTGCTTCCAGACCATAGACAGTAATACTATTAGTATTAGTTTGATACATTTTCACTTTGGTGCCAAACGTTGTTTTTATCATTCCATAATTTCATTAATTTCTGTGCAGCACTTGTGGCTAAGGCACATCTCCTTTTAACCTCATCCTTGCTGGAACCGTTGGCACTGATTAAGCTTCCTTGATGCACATAAGATTCTGAATTCACTGCTGCATTTCAATCCTTTATGCTACTTTTTCCAAGATGCAGCCACTTCTTCTTGGTATTTATTGTAAGTCCAAGTCAACTACACCACTTGTCCAAGGTACTGAAGAGTACTATCATTAATTCAAATGTGTCTGCCAGCTGTACGTCATCTGCGTAAACAAAGGAATTTACCTATACATCATCCACTGTCACACTCTCCAACCCATCTAATGTTCTTAATGTCCAGTTTAAGAACATGATGAAAAGCAGTGATTCTATGCCCTCTTGTCTTACACCAAACTTTGATTTGAACCCAGTTGCTTAATATTCCACCAATTTTGACTATATTGCAGGAGTCTTCACACATTGCTTTTATAACTGCAGTTATCTTTTCTGGAACTCCATATGATTTAGCTACTTTTCATAATGCTTCATTCCAAACCGAATCAAATACTTTCAAGAAGTCACTGAAAACAGCAAACATCATTCATTTCCTTCTTGCTACTCCTCCCACCACCTTAATCAACTGTCAGAGCGTAGATATCTGATCAATGCAGCTTTGGCCTGGCCTACAACCACACTGTGCTTCACCTACAACTTCCTCTGAAACTGGCCTTAATCTATGGATAATTGCTTTTGTCATGTTCCCCCTGCCCCCCGGTACTTGCAATAAGCATCTGTCTCTGTAATAGTCACACCAGCAAGATCTCCTTTCTTCAGGATTGGTACAACAGTTGCCTTTAGCCAGTCATCTGGTACCTCCTCTTACTCCCATACTTACTTGTGTATTTTTTCCTAATGCTTTGATAGCACTTGTTCTACCAGCTTTTAGCAGCTCAGCTGCTTACAATGAAGATTACAATGGTTGGGCATTGCAGAAGACAAGACAAATGCTAAGGAAAATAATGCAAACACAACCACAATCCATCTGACCTAGATGCTGACTGCTGACTAGATGGCAGGACAACTTACACAGGGACATGTCCAGGCTGGGCTTAATGGAGGAACAAACCATGGACAGAAATGAATGATGACACTGAACTGATCCCCATGCCTGTAATGATGCTCCAGGATGAAAAGAAGGGAGATGCAAGAACTGTGTGGGGCATTTAGTTGTAGAGTGTGTTTGAAGAGACAGAGCAGTATGAGGGAGATTTTGAGTATGAGGGAGATCCAGAAAGTAGAAGATCCTGCCTTTTAGACACCAGAAGGCTGGAACTTAATGTAATAAATGTATCTTTCTAGAAAAGGAGCCTCATTCTTGAAGGTATTACATTAGCATTTACTAGCACATTGCTTGTGAGCTATTAGACCCTTTATACTGTAGGTCACCAGGTTAATCCTTACCAAGCCTGTCTGGATACAAAAGCTGCTCCCACTTAATGGATCTTGGTGTGTCTGAGTTCCAGTTCATAGCTCATAAGCTCACCACCATGCTTTGCACTAATTGGCAGACTCAGAGCTCCCCAGAGATTTATGGGACACAAAGAAAGAAATAGACCTGTTATTCTTAGAGCAAGTTTCCCCTTCCTCTCCTATAGCAGGGTTGATGCTTGCCCTGCTGCTGCTCTGGAGTAACAGGCAACTTGATTTAACAGGATTAACAAGTCAACCCCTTTCATGAGCATTAACAGCCACATGATATTTTGTTTTGTTGAAAGAACATGTGCTGTACGCTCCCCCATGTTTCGTGACAGAGGGAAACACAGGATGGATGTGAGGGCAAAGTACCCGAGGAGGGCTCCAGACAGAAACAGACTTCTAAGAGCTTGTGCACTAAGATGCGTCCCAACATATCACAGTCCAAGTGCCATCAGGACCCTTTGTGCCACATATGCATCAGAATGCACAAGTAATAAGTGGGAGCACTATAAAAGAGAACAGAATCTGGGAATATCAGTCAAGCTCGACATTTTCCCTTTACAAACCTGTATGAGAAGGAGCACATGTTTAAGTCCAAGTTCAGCATTAACTAGTATGAAACATTCCATCCCTGCAGTTAAAAACATTACCAGTGACTCCAGACACACACTGGAAACCTAAGCAACTATCCCCTGGGTGGCAACAAGATTTAAGGACAGCACAAGGTTTGAAACCTGAGAAAAGTTGTTATGCCTAGCTACCCACACCCTGACTGAAGAAGTTCAATGGGTTTTTCTGCACAGCGTTAAGCTGTTGAACCAATGTTCCATTGTGTTTCCTGGTCACACTCCCTATGACCTCAGACAGCATGTTTTCCAGGAGATGATATATTGCAACATCATGACTGCTTCGGGCTGGGTATTGTCCCTCTTCCTAGCAGGAAAGCATATGGGCATTTTGAGATTAATTCTATTATCAGTTAGTCTTTCCATTTTCTGGAAGCTGATAGTATAGAAGTATTATTAATTCTGACATTAAGAAGAGTATCAGACAGACAAGCTAAATTAGAGAGAGAATTAAAGTGTAAATGTCATTAAAATCTCAATAAAAAATCAATCAGGCAAGACTAAAAATAGAATATTATGCTCTGAACATTTTTTTAGCATTAAGAATTAAATGTACTGTATTTTTCTGAAGCAAAAGTTTGGGAATTCAAAAACAGCAGTTAAATTGCTGACTGAGATTACAGACAAGGAGCCTGCTGTTACACACATTCAGTCACTCATAATGATTGAGGTAAAGCTTCTGGATGAAAAGGAAGGATGATTATTTTTGTAAAATGTTATTGATATTTAAACACCAGTATGTACAGGTTTAAATCATAATGCAAGTGACACAGCCAGCCAAGCCATATTCTGAATATTTCAAAAATATTAAATTGTGTAAAATATCTGCACATATGGTATAGATGATAAATCTTTCAGTAAGAGTCTCAGACAGACAGATGAAATTATATGTCTTTAGCATTTCCAGTAGATTTTTGTTAGTATGTAACAGTCGGATGGCTTAGCCACTATCTCCTGGATAGTTATGGGGACTTATTTCTTATGGGCAAGTTACTATAGATTGATTCCCTCATATCACACTTACAGTAAGTGCCAGGGACCTTCTTTTATGGGCATCGTATTGACATCTTTCTCTTGGATTTGAAACTTTTGTCTGTCTCTCTCAGGCTGGAAGATTAGAAGGAATTATATCTTTTGATATCAATCTAAATTAGTGTAGTTTCGCTTCAGAGAGAAGAGCTTTGAATGATCAGTAAATTGAATGTCAAATTCAATTAATTCACTTTTCTCAGTTGTACAAACAACTTTGGTTGACAAATGTAGAGAAAAAGAGACTGCCCAGCATGTATGGGACCTAGAAAATCTAACCCAGGTGCCTTTATTTTAAGCACAAAGTAAATTTCAGAATGTTACCTAGTAGGTCTCTTCAGGTTTTTCTTTCGGTAAATGAATTTGGAGCACTATCTTGATTATAGAGGTAGCTGCAACTCTGTGCCCTTTTCTGGTCCACAGACTGCATAGCCCCATTTCTAGTTTTTGACCCCTAACCATGCCTTCATTGCTCCTATGGTGGAATCCCAAAATTCTCCCACTCTTAGACCAGGCCCCAGGCTTCGACCGTGCTTACCCAGCAGGTCTGATTGGGTTCAGCATCGGCAGTAATACTCTTTGGTAGGTGTGATCAGTGATAAATTCAGTGACCGAAAACAACCTTCTCAAACCAAGAAGTACAGTTTAATCTTTAGGAACAGAACATAATATAAGACAAAAAGGACTTTGTAACAAACAATAAAGGCCCACCATATCTGTCTTACTGAAGGCTTGCCGTCCCTTGGAAGTTTAGGATAGCCTAACTGCTTCAGACCTCCCAAAGAGGTGTTCATGGGTGCTAGTGTGTTCTCCACAAAGAGCTTCCTGACAACCAGCTGGTCTCCAGTCAGAAAGAGTCTTTTTAATTCTTTATTGTCCCTTTGATCTGTTCATTCCCAGCATTGGCAAGGCTTTTGTAACTTGGCTGGCACCAAGGAAGTAGGTTCTTCACAGTTAATAGCTCAGGCTTGTCTCTTAACACCCTTGAAGTGTTTACCATAGAGTGTTTTATCTGGAGCTGTTGTGCCATCTTCCTGCTTGTTCTGTTTTATTCTGTTCTGTATAGGTTTTTATACCATGCTCATCACTGTAGTATCTGAGCACCTTCCAGGAGAGCACGAAGCAATATGACCACACAGGTCACATGTTCATTCAGTCATCCACTCCTCAGAGGGAGAAGTGTCTGGGGTGGAGTGGAGAGTCTTGTTTTGGTAGTTTTTTTTTTCCTTCAGATGTACCTGTTGGTATGAATTTATACTAGAGAAAACAAAGCCAAAGAAATGTGGCTTGCACGTGGAGAGGAAAATGGTGAGGTTTGTGATAGTCCTTAGCTCCTGGGGAATTCTCCAAAAACCTATTATTAAACTAAACTAATATATTCATACAGTAAGTATCCCAATAACCCAATGTAGCCATAGACCAATTATCCCAATAATCAGGTCCCATACAGTATTCATAAGATATTACAGAGCAGTTTCCTAAATAATTACTGAGCAGCTCCATGCCCTTCACAAGCATATTACTGCAAACAAAACTTTTGGATCAAAGAGCCTAAGATATTGATTTTCAAAGGCATGAATGGAACCTAGATGGCTAACTCCCCTTGGCTTTTAGTGTGAGTTAGACCGCTACATGGCATTTGTGCCAAACTCCCTTTCAGTCTCAAATTCTGCTCTTTAGTCATGCAACTTCCACTGACTTCAGCAGGAACCACCATGAGTACCCCATGGGCAGAAATTGGCCTTAGGTGCTAGTTAGTGGTTTCTTATTTTTGAAATAAACACCTCTTTCTCTGTCTCTCTCAATCCAGTTATGCTGGAATCCATCTTCAGTAAGGCCCATATCCACAAAGGACTTAGGCATTGTAATACTTAGCGTTGAAATGCCTAATTTCTAGGCACCCAGAACATCAGAGGAACAGTAATGTGGGCCACAAAGCCTGAGTTAGGTGTCTAGGCTCCCTATACAATGCATGGTGAGAGAAAGGCACCTAAAAATGCCACCCATAAAAGCCAGCATGCTAGGCAAGGAGCTACCTCAGCTTGCCTGTGGGAGATGCTGACAAGAGGGATGTTTGGTAAGCCCCACCCCTCTCTCAGAGTTAAGTGCCTAAATCCAGAGGCACCTATCTCTGTTAGTTATCCACAGACAAGTACCCCTTTCTAGGAGTTCTCTTTCTCACATGAGTACCCTAACCACTAGGCTCTGGGATATTCTGATGTGAGTCTCCTTCAATGTCTCCTATTGAAGTTTTTAATGGTAATTGAATAACTATCAATTGGGGCAGAAAAACAGTGACTAGAATACTCACTTGAGAAGCAGGAGACCCCTGCTCAAATTCCTACTTATCAGTCAGAGCAGGGACTTGAAATGGTGGTCTCCCAGGAAGAGTATCTTAACTACTGGGCTCCTCTCCCAGGCATTTTTTGTGGAGCTAAACAGTCTCTAAGCTCACCTACTGGATCAGGCATTCCTCCACCTATCTTCTCCTGGTTCGTGGCTTGGTTTGGGACTTAGGCAGGAGATAAGCTTCTGGATGCCTAGAGGGAAACAACAGTGTGCATGCCCAGAGGCAGAAACATAGGTGACTAGGGAACTTTTACCCTGAAAATGTCAGTGCTGAGTTTAGGCATCTACCGGGTTAGGCAGCAGCCAGGCAGAGGTTTTGTGGATCACAGTGGTGCCTAAAATTGAGAGTTAGGAGCCTAAGTAGCTTTGTGGATCTGAGCCTAAGTTACCAAGGCGTTCCATTATTTTCAGTGCATTAGTTGGCCCTCTCCCAACACCATTTACATACATTATATCACATTCACACAGATTTCAGTCAGTAATGAAAGTTAATTTCATTTACAAGGATAGTATATGTTGTTGATTTCTGGTGAGATATATAATGATTGAGAGAGATAAGTCTTTGACCAATGGTTAAAAATAATAATTATAATAATAATAAAAAAAAATAATGTCATGCCTACGCTTAACACTTCTCTGTTCTTCTTTTGAGGAGATACTATTCAAGCCTGCAAACTGTGATTTTTATTAAGCTTGTAAAGGAGATCTTCTCCTTTACAACACTTTGAAATAATTTGTCTCATCCACTTCGAAAAATAAATAGCAGATCCCTGGCAATTGTTAAAATAATACTAGTGCTTCATTTTCCAAACTCTGTTGCTGCTTTGAGAGTTGGAAAATCCATTTACAGTAACGACTATGTCATAGAAAATGTAACTAGCCTTACTCCAAAATTAATGGGACATGAACACAATATACCAAATATACACATCCCAATATCATTCATAATGAAACCTCCAGAAATGGCATGTGGGGAAACAATAGGTTCATATCCATTTCAATGCTCCAACAATCATTTATTAACAAGAATCAGGCTCTGAAGTCTATTTAGCCTGTGATATGTTACAGTAATTTGCACTTGCATGATTTCTGTGTGTGTTCAGAATGCCTTACCAACAGTATCCAGCTGATATATAGCATATCTTGTTGTACAATGGTATCTGAGAATGTCTCTTATTAATTAAGCAGATGGCTTAATACATTTATCACCCTTAAAATTTGTTTCATGATAATGTTTTGGCTGGGAACTCCACAGCAGTGTCCATTGGTGAGGAGGAACCCCCCTTCCCAAGGTTTTGTACTTGCACTAAGTTCCATAGGCTACAGAGCTGTGGGGAGGAGGAGGAGGAGGAGATGAGCAACCACTTTTCAAAAGTGGTCCCATACTAAAATCAGTCTGGCTCCTGTTGTAGCAGTTTGGAGCATTACTCCAGCTGCATCATTGCAGTGCCACTCAAATTCAGCCTGGCTGCCCCTCTGTCCAGATGGAGGGCTTGCTGACTCAACGGTGGCTTGACCTGGCATATGGAGAGTCTGTTCCTGTACAAAGGAGCACAGGGAAGTCCACTGAGAACTCGACCCCTGACATCACCAGCTGAAACACTGTGTTGGTAACAGGGCCGGCCCACAACATTTTGGCATCTGAGGCAGGGAGCTCAAATGATGCCCCTATGGCCCCTCGTTTGGACCAAAACTTTGAAAGGTCTCAATTCTGCCTTCTTCCTGTTCTATTCCTCTCATGGTACTGCTCTGCTACCTACCCCAGTGAAGGAGAACTAACAACTTAAAATGCCTTGTTCAAAAATTTTAAGTAACATTTAACTTCAAACGCCTGAACAGCAAATGTAACTTTTCTTGTCTGCATAGTAAATACTGACATTTTTATCTGTTTGAATAATCAAAGTGGTGCTTTCAGTGCCTTCTTGGTTGAAAGATTTGAACAGGTTCCTGCTGAAGGTCCACAGTCTGGGCCAGCTCATGCGCTATTGAGATGGTTGCAAGGCCAACCATCCTCTCTTGTGTCATTGTGGAATGTAGATGTGTTTTTATTAACTTCAGCTTGGAAAAGCTGCATTCTCCACTGAGAACTGTTACAGGAAGTGTTAGAAGTATGCACAGAGCAACAGAAACAGTTGGAAAGAGGGTGGTCATCTTATTTGTGTACATATATTCCAGAACTGTCTTTGGAGTTGATCCTGCCGAAATGTATCTTGAAAGGGCTTTCAGTTCATCACCTAAATCACTCACATCAATATCATGCATGTAATCATGTGTCAACACTGTCTCTAGTGCCCTGCATTGCTGGTGTAGGTTTTCTTCAGGTATAGTGAGGAGTTTTGGAATATCATACAATATCCCAAATATACTGCTGTGTTCCTTGAGCAGCATGAAACGTTCTTCAACTGACTGTATTGCACAATTTAGCACCCAGTTAAAGAATTCAACTTTTAATTGTTGTTTGGGGTCTCTTATGGGATTATCCAGTGCCTCGTAATCAAAATGTCTTCTTCTTCGGTGACTTTTATATTCTTGAATGGGCGGGAAAATAGCTTCAGTGTGAAGTTCCTCTGCCAACTTCTGTGCACTCTTCAGAACATTTTGAAATCCCTCATCTGACCAGTAAGACTGTAGGTATGACTTTGCTTTGTCCAGTTGTTCCATTGCTCCAGATATATCAAGGTCAACACCTTGGAGTCTCATGCTTACAACATTTATTTCAAACACTATGTCATGCCACAACACTAAGCCACACAGAAATTTGAAGTTATGTATGTTTCTGGCGATTCCATTTCCCTCTGCTACTGTTCTCCCACAAACAGTTCCTGTCATAGCATTATCCTCCATAATAGCAACTATGACATCATCTATCTTCCCAATTTGGTGTTTGATAGGCTTTATAGCCTCCACTCAACTTTCCCATCATGTGGCACTCAGTGGTTTCAGTGTCAGAGAGGATGTTCCCAGATTTTGCTTCAAAATTTGCCATCGATGAATTGATGCAGAGAAAAATATATAGATGCTTTGAATTACATTAAAAAATTCAGCAGCCTCACTAGAAGCTGATGCTGCATTACTGACCACCAAGTTCAATGAATGAAAACTGCATGGGACCAGGGCTGGCTCCAGGCACCAGCTAAGGAAGCAGGTGCTTGGGGGACGGGGCAATACAAAGGGGCGGCACTCTGCCCACTATTGGGGCAGCCCGTCTTGGTCTTCAGCGGGAATTCAGCGGTGGGTCCCTCAGTCCCTCTCTTCCTCTTTGAGCTGCCAAAGTGCCGTCGAAGAGGAAGAGAGGAAGTGAAGGACCCGCCGCCAAACTGCCACCGAAGAATGGAGCAGTGAGATTGAGCGGCCACTGAAGAGCCGCCGATCAGCTTTTTTTTTTTTTTTTTTTTTACTTGGGGCGGCAGAAACCCTGGAGCCGGCCCTGCATGGGACCAAAAAGCTTGAGAGTTTAACTCTCAGATTCGTGTCTGTACTCCTCTGTTCTTTCCTCTCATGTTGGCACAATTATCGTAGCCCTGACCTCTCATGTTAGCTATTGCAATTCCCATATCTTCCAGCTTTTTAAGAATCACATTTGTCATATCAGCTCCTGTAGTATCATCAATGTCAATAAATTCTAGAAAATGCCCTCTGACAGTCACCATTGCAGGGACATTTTCATTAGGTTCTGTTGTTGTTACAAAACGCACCATTAAAGTCATTTGTTCCATATGGCTGATGTCAGTGTCAGTCCAAATAACAGAGTAATATCTTGCTGACTTCCGATCTGTCACAATCTTTTGTTGAATTTTGTTGCAGTAACTCTATGATCTCATTTTGATTGTTTTCCAAGTAGTGGTATGTGTACATTTCTTGGTGGTGATTCTTCTGAGATGCTTCTGGAAGTACAGCATCAAACTCAGCCATCAGCTCCACAATTTTTAGGAATTTCATTGGTTGACAATACAACTGATCTGAGTGCTATGCAGTGCTAGATTTTGGGTAGCAACATTCTCACAATGGCAACAAAGTCTTTTCAGAACATTTTGCCAGTAAAGAGACTTTGATGCAATCTTCTCTTGATGCTGATCATCTATGGTGGCCTTTAATCGTAGTCTCATCTCAAGCCTTCACCGTGTTTATGGATGCTCTCTGGTGATTTGCTGCCTTCTCATGGCATGCCAGATTTCTAGCCATATTTTTCCAGTCCTTGTTCCTGTAGAACCAATGTGGCTGGAACATTAGCTGGTAGAGGTTGCAACAAAAAACAGTATGCAGCATTCTGGATTTTGAGTACATAAGCCATGGCCTCTCCACTTTGTCACCATTGGGGATTTCACGCCAGTAACATGCTGGATGGAAACTTCTATTTTCATTGTCTTTGGGGAACATGAAGTTTTTTCATTTGCTGTGGTCCATGCAGTACAAGGAAGTCCCTCACGCTACTGCTCAAGTGGGTCCACAGTCCTGGATCACCTAGACTTAAGGAACTAAACTCAGTAGCAGCTGTTTCTTGCACCTCCACCACAGTCTTCTCTGATCTACATTTTTCTTCAGGAATGTGCATGGTTACATCCATTTGCGATGGAGATATAGATGCTGCAGTAGCTGCCAGGTGACTTGCACTTTGACTAACTGCAAGATCAGGCATCTCATCACTCACATCCTCACTGGGGCCATAAGGATCACCATGAACATTTGTGTCTATGTATCTCAGGAGTGCTCCTTCCTGCTTAGATAGAAAAGCTTCCTTTGCTTTCTTTCTTTCTTTCTTTCTTTTTTTTTTTATAAATGCTGCCCCAGAGAAGTGTTTTCTTCTTTCACTCATGACTGCTGTTCTGTGCCAGCTATAGTGGCTCAACACTCAAATGAAGGGGACGAATAAGCAGGCTGGTAGCAGGGCCTTAGTGAGGGAAAATATCAGCATCTTAAGGGCCTAACTGGCTCCTACTACTTCAGTTGACAGCCTGTTGTCCTCAAGCGGGTTCAGGGAAGCAGCAGGAAACAGGAAGCTCCTTGAGAAGCTGGTGTTAATCAGTTCAGGCTCCTGGGGATGCTATAGAGAGGTACATAAGAGGCTCCTCCTCCTCCTCTCTCTCCCTGCAGCTTCTGCTGCTTTCTGTTATTCCCTCTCACCTTTTCTCCTGCCTGACTGTTATGTCTCTTGTGCCCTCCTTCCTCCAGCACAGCACTCCACCATCTCTGTGCATCTAGAGCAGAGAGAATACATATGATTAGCAGCAGACACAATTGTCTACACTCTGGGTCCTAGTGGTGCCCTCCCACAGTCTGGCACCTAAGGTGGCCGCCTCACTTTGCCTCATGATAAGGCCAGCCCTGGTTGGTAATAGAGAGGGGAGACTCCCTGGCTGAGGGAGACTCAGGGTACCTCTGGGAAAAATGAGGTGGGGACAAGAATTTGTCCCCCTTCCAGAATTATCAGAGTTGGTGCCATTAGCATGACAGGAAGGATTTAATCTGTGAGACGATACAAAGAATTTTGGTAAAGAATCAAATTCTTCCTATTCGCCCTTTCATGTCACCATGAGAATGTTGGTGTTTAAACTAGGATCCAGACCTCAATTTTTCAAGATCTCTTTATGCTAAATCTGCAGGCTTCCAAACACCTGGTCCTAACAGAAAACACTGTTAATACAGCAGTGCTTCACTCATTGTATGGGGTGTTCCCTGATGTGAAGCTCTTTGCCCTGTGGAGTAACAAGCTGCATTGACTTCATCCTCAAAGCTTGTAAATTCCTCCAACTGGAATTCTACAGTTGTCTGGAGCTTACATACTCTGCTTCAGGTGCCTTTAACAAAGGCATAATACATTTTCAAAATGTGCCGTATCTTACCATGCAAAAGTAAAATGCCAACTTTAAACACACATAACATTAAAGCTACTGAACAAACTTCCTTTAAACTTGGCTTGTATTTTGAAACTCAATGAGATATAAACAAGACAGCCAAGACTGATTTTTCTAGCTTCAGTTTCTCATTTAATCAAAGCACAGAATTTCAGGTCCCAGGCTACAGGGAAAGTATTATTGTCAGGCATACACACTGTACCTCAGACATGACTTAATATATTTGATTTAAACCTTAAAGAGACACACCTTAGAGCTGAGGTCAGCTGGATTATTTCAGTCTCAAAATATATGAGAGAAAATAACAAGCAAGTGAAAAAAAGAGAGATTGCAATAGAAGCTGGAATTCTAACCTTAATAATCAGGCACTAGAAGCATCTGCTATAACATAATGTGTTACATTTAAGTAAATATTTGGATAACAACTGAAGTATTTAAAGGACATTTAAAAGAAAACTGCAGTGGAGGGAGAACATAAGGTTCTCTAGATCAGTGTAATGAATCTAGTTCCAACATCCTTCATCAAGCTGTAGCACTTTTACTGCTGTACACCTAATCAAACAGTAGTGTCAAGTGCATAGGAAGGGTTCTTCCTGAAGACAAGGTCAGACTGAAGGAAGTTAATGATGGTTCTCTCTCAACTTCTGCCTACATGCATCACCAAAATGAAATGCTACTCACGGTTTGTGCAAATCTTTTAAATATGATTATCCCTCTCCTTCTTGCATGCTTTGATCATCAGTGAAATAAATCACAGGAGTGACATGTAAACTGTCAGTAGCTTTCAGCTTTCACATTGTCTTAAAAACATTTATGTCAGAGTAATTGTTTCAAGCAGCTTGCGGAGTTAGGTAAATACCTCTTCATCAGTTAACTTTTTGAAGGTTGTCTTTGCAACCATAAGGACTGAAGATTTATTTATTTTTAAATTTAATCCTGGATTGTGAGACAGGAAGGGAGTGCTTGCATGACAGCCAGCATAATTCAGCCTTGTCTAAGCTACCTGAACCATGAGATTTGCTCCCAGTCTATAGGGAAGCATAGTATGTACAGCTACAGGCATAAAATTAAGTGTCATAAAACTTCCCACCCAATTTGTATAATATGTAGTTATACAAAGGTACGGACAGTTTCTCAAGTACATATAAATGCTCAAAGATTTTTAATAAATGTGACTGTCTAATGAAATTTCTGTCGTACCTGATATTAGAGTTGTGGAGCTTTAAAATTCCCCACATTCTATAGCAGGGGTAGGCAACCTATGGCACGTGTGCCAAAGGCGGCATACGAGCTGATTTTCAGCGACACTCGCTGCCTGGGTCCTGGCCACTGGTCTGGGGAGCTCTGCATTTTAATTTAATTTTAAATTAAGCTTCTTAAACATTTTAAAAACCTTATTTACTTTACATACAACAATAGTTTAGTTATATATTATAGACTTATAGAAATAGACCTTTTAAAAACATTAAAATGTATTACTGGCATGCAAAACCTTAAATCAGAGTGAATAAATGAAGACTCGGCACACTGCTTCTGAAAGGTTGCCGACCTCTGTTCTATAGTCAAGGGAAGTCACTCGTCAGGTCAAGAGCCCCCTGCAGGAGAGGTGGGAGTTTAAGACTCCAAAACTGTGTCAGTAATTATACTTTGTTCTTACATGTAGATTCTCATCCAGGATTCTCAGAATCTTTAGAAAAGGTACAAAGTATTACCTTACCCAAGTTACAGTTGAGGAAACTGAAGCATGGACGTGTCATGAGATTTGCCCAGTGCCACTAGCACAATCAGGAGCAGAACCAAGGCTCTCCACAAAACATTAATTCACGTTATATCCTATCACAAAACACCCAAGCTTTATTGTGGGAATTACTGTTTGGCTGACGTATTCAGAACAACTTCAGTGCTGGTTTTTTGTTGCTATTGTTCCCAGATGCGGTCTGTAAGCCGAATATTTAAATTCATTGACATGCCAAAAGAAGAAACAAAAAACACTAAGCCACCAAAAGATGACCAGCTTACAGGGGTCCTCATAATTGAAAACAAGCATGCAAAGGAAGAGAAGCCCTGGCCATCCGGAGGCCAAATGACTGTCAAGAATCTCACAGCCAAGTATATTGATGGAGGAGCTGCTGTTTTAGAAAACATTTCTTTTTCAATAAGTCCTGGACAGAGGGTGAGATATTGTTTTGTCTTGTTTGAACTGACTTCAGATAAGTTTATCTCCCAAAAGTCCCTTTATGAAACAATTGAATTACTAAAGTGTTGGCTGACTCTGGTAAATTTCTAATAAACAAAAACAGGAAATAGCTGCACCAACACAGGGTAATTATCTAAATTGCCTCAGAAAGGAATGAGGTTTCCATTTGTTTTTAATAAGAACTTAGCTGTGAAGTTATTAGATACAGGTTGAAAATTGAGGGGACAAAATAGCTGAGAGCTACTAGAAATCCTGAGAGTGGTTACAGCTCAGTGAAGTATGATAAGGACTTGTTTGGGGTGTGAAAGTAGAGAGTATTGATTACATACCGAAGTAATAGTTCACCAAGTTCTATTCCTGCACACGAATTTGGCTGCTTTCTCTGTTACTGCTTCTCCCTGGGTGGAGGGAAGTTTGCTAATAAAGAGAGATTTTGGGGGCAGACTGACCCAAATAGGGCACAGAAGAATACAGGATGATGTGCCAACAGTAATGCATCACTAGCTCGAGTATTCAGAGGAATGTGAGCTCCGAACCACTCATCTGATGTGTAAAGCTGTCTTCAAAGGGCCGTACAAACATTAACTCATCTTCACAGCCCATTAAGCCCAGATTCAGGAAAGCATCCGTTTTCAGGAAAGTCCCATTGAAGTCCGGTAAGTACTTTCCTGAATCAAGGCCCCAGTGAGGAAGATGTAGACAGGTTTAGCCCTATTTCATAGCTGAGGAAACAGAAATAGGTTAAATGATGTTCCTAAGACCACACAGTGGGACAGATCTCTACTTGCTGTAAGCTGCCATAGCTCCATTGACTTTAATGGAACTATTCCTGAACTGAATCTGATTTACACCAACTGAGCATGTACACCAACTGAGCCAAAGACTGGAACTCAGGAGTCTGACTTCTTTTAGTGTCATCCTCTAAACCACTCTCCCTCTGGGATAAGATGTGCTGTGCTCTCTATGATACCTGAAGTGGGGGTGGTCGATTAAATTTCACTTCACTTACTACCTGGAAAATTGATTGATGCGAAAGGATAATGAAAAGGAAAGATTTTGTATGTGCAGTAGAGAGAGAGCAAAAAGCTGCATTGCAATTAAAACAAGATCCCTTTTACAATAGTGTGCCTAAGAAGTTCATTTCAGTTTCAGAAGTTTTCCCTTTACTTGAAATAGTGACTACCACTAGAACTGGTAATGTCTCTAGAAGCAGAATGAACTTTGCAGCTAGATCCTTGTAAGATCCCCCTGTTGAGGATAATAGAAACAAGGATGAGAGATAGGAGATGAGAGGCCAAGTATCTACAGTGCTTTTTAACTCGATCGTAGCAGCAGGTGCTTAGCCCTCACTCCTCCCTCGGAGTCAGGTCTGATGCTGTGTTGTTCACTTTACAGGGAGGGTCCTGAACAGCAGGAAATTTCCACCACTTCACTTCCAAAATTGTCTTGTTCCCATCTGCCAAAGCAGCCCAGGCTCAGATTGCACAGCATTAGCTGTGAGAAAATACATTACAGTAAAAGCAATTAGTGTCAACATTTGCCAACTGTTCCCACAGGTATTGCCTATTCTAAGTATAGGGGATAAGAAGAGGCAATCTTCAGTTCCACTGTGTGGGAAATGCAAATTATTTAAATAGCAACCACTGTTTTTAGGAAGCATCAGATCCTTCTGCTGTGGCATAATGTCACAGAAAGAAGTGCACAAGTTTAAAGAAAATGAAGGCCTCGTTGTGGCCCTGGCTGCAGAATCCAGCCTTAATAAGGAAGAGATTGTTTTGCACAAGTCTGATGGTCATGCATTTAGAAGTTCCTTCTTTAATTGATATTGTATCATCTGCAGTATTTTGTGAGTCCTGCTAAGTTATGGAGAAACCAGAATACGTATTGCAACCATAACATAGTGCCAGAGTCTGATCTCACTGATGCCAGTATCAATGAGGAGCAAAGTCATCAAAGTCAATCACGTTACCCCAATGTAAGATCAGAGTTAGGCCTATCTTAACAACATTGCTGAAATACGATATATGCTTATTTTCATTTGTTTGAATTTGAGGTCTTTTCTGAAGGGGAATTTGCTACAATATGGAAGGAGAAGGGCTGTAGGAAGGATGGGTAATAAATAAGGGTAATGGATAAGTATATTTGTGCTCTTTGACTAAGCGCAGAAGGACAAGTTCTCTCCTTGGGTAGCTAAATGAAGTTACACAAAAGAAAGAGCAGAATCTGCCCCAGTGTTTCATCTCTGCTGAGGTCCTTTACCTTTCCCAAAAACAATGGTAATACAAATCCTATCCTATTAAGTTCTGTATGGGATAGTCCTTCAGTTGTGCTGCTTCCTTGCTTTGTGGTTTAATGCATGAACAATATTAAGCAAGGAGTCTCCATTCACTTTGAATTATTTTAACATTGCAGGTGGGTCTTTTGGGAAGAACTGGGTCGGGGAAAAGCACTTTGCTCTTTGCCTTTTTAAGGCTGCTGAATACAGAAGGAGATATGCAAATTGATGGCGTCTCTTGGAACACAATCACTGTGCAGCAGTGGAGAAAGGCATTTGGAGTTATACCTCAGGTAATGACCAATGAAGTGACAAGGTTTTAAGTAAGATTTTCCCAATGTCATACCTGGTTATTTTTCCATATGCAAACAGATATGTTGAGCCTAGCGTTAGTTGTTTTTAACTGAAAATCAAAACCAAGAACAAAAGTGTAGGTTCTCTGAAAGAGCAATATGTAGCTCTCTTCTGTAACAGGGTTCTGCCTTTCAGCAACAGCTTGCTGCAACTCTTACTGACAGCAACTTCCTAGAAAGGGAAAAGTAGAGTACACGCAGGAAACACAAAGCATCACAGCTTCACTACCTGCTTACGCCCCTCATTGTTCCAAAATGCATTAGTGCTACTTATAGAAAAGAGAAACCATTGATTTGACATGGTGATGTCACTTATTGTCTTTTAAAGCGTCTATATTACATTTTAATGAATTTGAATTATAGTTCTTGCACATTTCCCTTTACAAATTGGTAGCCATACTGCCAGTAACTTTCCTCTCACTTTAGTGGCCTGGGCTCAGTTGATTGTTAGATTGAGGGCTGGCTTATATCCATCTATGGCAGTGGTTCTCTACTTTTCCAGATAACTGTACCCCTTGCAGGAGTCTGATTTGTATTGCATACCCCAAGATTCACCTCACTTAAAAATTACTTGCTTACAAAATCAGACATAAAAATATGAAAGTGTCTCAGCACATTACTACTGAAAAATTGCTTATGTTCTCATTTTTACCATATACTTATAAAGTAAATGAATTGACATACAACTATTGGATCAGAGGGGTAGCTGGGTTAGTCTGGATCTGTAAAAAGCAACGAGTCCTGTGGCACCTTAAAGACTAACAGATGTATTGGAGCATAAGCTTTCGTGGGAGAATACCCACTTCATCAGACGCATGTACACTTACATTTCAGTATATGGTATATAAAGCAGTATAAACAAGTTATTGTCTGTATGAAATTTTAGTTTGTACTGATTTTGTTAGTGCTTTTTATGCAGTCTGTTATAAAACTAGGCAAATGTCTAGATGAGTTAATGTACTGCCTGGAAGATCTCTGCATACCCCTGGTTGAGAACTACTGATCTATGGTACTTATATAGCAGCAATTCTCATACTATCTGAGCCCTTGACTATCATAATGCATTTATCCTCACAATGTCCCTGTGAGATAGAAAGTACTAACACTTTACAGATGGGGAACTGAGGCAAAGAGATACTAGGACCTAGATTTCCAAAGGTATTTAGGCTCCTAACTTCTACTGAAATCAATTGAAGTTAGGAGCCTAAATACCTTTGAGGATCTGGGCCTAAGCAACTTGCCCAAGGTCACGCAGCAAGTCTGTGGAGGAGCAAGGAACTGAACCTGTGTCTCCCGAGTCTCGGGCTAGCACCATCCTTCCTCTCTGGTTATATTATATGCTACCTGATGGGATAATGAACATTATTGAGAGTAAGTTATCTAGAGTAAGTAAAATATTAAGTAGTAGAACTAAAAATAAAGTGTAGTGATTGGTCATTGTAACTACGACAGATTAAACATCATGCTTTTTATTTTATTGATGAAAATTGTTAGCCCTCTCCAAAAATGTTGACTCACAATGTTTTGTATTGACATTTTTATGTGTTTTGAAAGCTTTATGCTGCATGAGACTTACATACAGGATTTATCTTCAATCCTTAACCAACCATTTGAGTGATGCGGTATAATTGAATTAGCAGTGGACTACAATCTTACCAGTAAGACAGATATACACAATATCAGAAGGCAGAGAACTACAGTAGGCCAAGTTACAGTTAAGCCTTCTACACCAGCAGGGGGATTCACCGAGTGGAGGAGAGGTAGTGTTTCCAGTATCACCCATGTCCATGATGGAGAAACTATAGTTCTTCCTGAGGACTCCATAGGAGCTTCACTGCCTCCAGACACTCAATCAGTGCAGTCTTTAGCCAACAAGTTTGGTTCACTTTTTGGCCAGCACCACCCACTGTTTAGGCTTCACTGGGCCATTATTTCTCCCCAGCACAGAGAGGTAGCAGCAGCTTCCTACCACCACAGCCTTCGCCCCTAGCAGACTTTCCACCACCACTATTAATCACTAAAGTAAACAGGCCTCGATTGTGGACCAGTATTTCTGTCACTCTAGTGGCAAGCTGTGACTATCACAGAGACTTAGGGTATGTCTACACTGAACACTCTTTATGGCAGTATGGGGTAGAATACATACGCTGCATGCCTCCCTAGCACGGGTATAAATAGCAGTGTAGATGGTGCGGCTCAGCTTACATGAGTAGAGTAAAGACATGCCAAACGTCAGTGTATGTCCCCTGCGTGGCTCATTACACACCCAGCAGTGCATCCCCAATATACCCTGCTATTTTTGGAAGTGTAGTGTCCTGCTGCCTCACTGCTGCCAGAGCTTTTCCCCATCACAGAGAAAGACTCTGGCAGTAGGGAGGCATCGGGAAGGGCTCTGGCAAATCCCTGCTGGGAGAGCCTTTCCCTGCTACCAAAGTCTTCCCCTGACTCATGTAGCTACACACCGCAGTGTGGATCCAGCTGGCTTTTCACTGTGGTGTGTAGCTACACGTGCCCTACATGCCACTGCAAGTGGTATGCAGTGTAGACATTGCCTTAGTATTACATCAGCATTTGCTGGTTAGCAAGTGAACAGGTGAAATACTTTCAAATAGTTGTAAAGATTGAGGGATCTTCACAAACACTTTCATTAAAAAGGTCTCTGTCAGGTTACTCATTTTTAAATAAGGGGTCATTGCTGGCTATTTAGACTAATACAACCCAGGGCTCTAACTTTATTTCCTTTCCATTTGGGTACATGGGCCAAAATCTAATCTCCATTACACTGAAATATCACTGGACTAATTGCATTCAAGTGACTGGAATGACTCCCAATTTGCCTCAGTGTAACGGAGAGAAGAATTTGACTCTTGTTGATGGGTTGCTAATGAGTGCTGAGCATCTGTAGCATTGTCCTCTCTGTGGTTATGGGGAAAAACAGATGAAATGCTCATTTTGGTGATCATCAGGAATGACTTAGATTTTGCAAACACAAAATGGAGGCACAACTTTTTTTTCTACTTCTCTTGTCTTTTTTCAGATTCTGACATTCTTTGCGATTCCGCTCCCTCTCCCAATACAAATATTTCAGCATTAGAGTTCATACTTTTCTTTAAGAAAAATACGAAGTAGACTTTTCCTGCTGCTAAGCTACACCCTTCCCCAGATGGAACCAAGAACCGTGTTGCATAACTTCCTAGTCAGATTCTTTTCTTGTCTGTGCTTTGTTGACAGCCTGGTTGGTCATACTCTGCCTACTGATCCCATACTCTGTTGGTAAGGTGTCCTCTGGTTAGCTGACTTATCTCCTGTTCTCCCCTCTTCATTGCTTTGTTTCTTCACCTCCCCTTGCTTGACTGTGTCATGTTGTAAGTTCCCTTATTTTCCCTTATCTCCAGCCTAGTCTCCTTTTTAATGGTTTACCAGCATAGCTATGTTTGTTAGGAGTCGGAAGGTGAGGAGGAAGAATCAAACCTCTAACCAATGCCGTGCCAGCAAATGCCCTAGTGTAGACGCAGTTATACCAGCATAAAATGTCTTTCGTTTAGGAGACAGGATAAGCTTTACCAGCAAAAATTCATTTGCCACTGTAAGCTGCATCTCCCCCAGAACAATTTGCCAATATAACTACACCAACAAACCCTTTCTACTGGAAATAGGTGAAACAAGTTGAAAAAAAAAACAAGAAAAAAAAATAAAAACAAGTAAAAAAGTGAATGCCAACCAGAGTTCTGCTCATATGCTCCTAGTGAAGCACAGTGTCAGTCAAGGGTATGCAAATTTATAACAAAAAATATACCAGCTCTAAATTGGCAACAGATAAAGAGGAACCATAGAAAAGTGTTAGAAACTGAGTAAATGGCAGTTTATTTCATGCTTTCGCCCCCAAAATCCCTATCACCCACCTGAAAATCCCCTCCCTAAAAAAATCCCTATCACGCACTCCAAACCTCACTCCCAGCCCTACCAAAAGTGCAGTATTCTCTAGGGGGTAGGACAAAGAATTTAGCATCAGGAGGCCTGGATCCTACTTCCAGTTTTGCCCCAACTATATAAGTTTGTGCAAGGTACATAACCTCTGAGTTCCATTGTTTCACCATCTGTCAAATACAATAATAACATTTATTCCTCTGTAAAAGGGCACAAGATCTGTGGATGAAAGGGGTTATAATTATTATCCACATCTTTTGGTAACTGTTACAGGCTCCAAGCAGGTATCAGACGTTCATTGTGCCAGGTACTGTACAAACAAGTAAAACAAACATGCCCTGCCCCAGAGAGCTCACAAGACATAACATATGGCTAAAGACATACAGAGGTAGGGAACAAGGTAACAGTGAAGGTGGGTATGCTTAAGTAGCCTCAGTGGTTATGGTAATCACAGTGCAAAGTATTATTAATAAAAGCCTTTCAGTGACAGTAGCCAAATACCCATATAAATGATAGAAGCACTAATGTAAAAACAAACTTGAATCTGCAGCTGTTAGCAAAATACAATAGACTGAGATGACATTAGTTGTATAACCTGCTTCCGCACTAGCCAAAAACAGGCTAGTTGTTAAAAGTTATGCATGTAGTCCAGTTTTAAAGTGCTTTTAATGTGGACATGTAAAGAGAACCCAGTGCCAAAAAAACATTATCTTTAGCCTCTTAAATAAAGTTGCATGGCCTGTGGGCCGGGCTGCCAGGCCCCTACCAGATCTGTACTGCTCCTGTCCTCAAGCCCCACAGTCAAACACTGAGCAATTGCTATGAAACTGCACATTAATCCTCAGAAATTCCCAACTACAGAGTGAGATTAGCTGTCCACCAGCAACCTCCCCACAGGGGGAAAAACGTTACATACACCACGCAGCCTCTTCCACCAAGAGAATAAAGAGACTTTTGTTCTCTAGCCTTCATCTCAGGGGATTGTTCATCCCCTCCCTGGAATCTGGCCTACAACAGCCCACAGATATTCAAAGTCCTAGAGAGGGCTGTTTGAACAACATAAGAACATTGGAAGGGCTGAGTTTTTCGTACACTGCTAATCACCCCATGACAACCTTCCCTTCTCCTACCATCCCCCATCCTTGCCATTTCTTAAATGATAATGGAAGGCCTCAATTGCCCTGTGCATGCCTTTCTGCAGATGATTGCCAATGGTTGCCCTTTCTACAGTTCCTGCAGTGAATCACACCAATGATCCATCTAATCAGGCTTCCCCTCTCTGACAGTGGCTAATAATAGAAGCTACAGTGGAAGATGCAAGAAACCAAACAAGGGATAGTATGACATCGCTGCCCAGAGGGGAAGTTTCTTCTTATTCCTCATCAGTTATTGGTTGGTTTTTGCCCTGAGGGTTTATACCCTTCTAGAATATTTTTTGAAAACTTTAATGTGAAGCAGCAACTTGAGATATCTGGTTGTTTGAAGTGTGGTCAATTGAGACCCATCTCATTATTCAGGGGAGTCTTACTAGCCCACCTCCAGCAACAGTTACATCACATGATTTACAGGCCTGTGCATTCAGTAAGAGTGGGCAGCCGTGTCCAGTTTCAATGTAATTAAGTTATCTTGTGAACTGTCATTCACAGAAGTTACACCTCAAGGTATTTGACTAAGTTAAATTAAGAAATACTCTCAGAAATTGAGCCAGTTTGGATCTGAGCATACTGTGAGGTTGGGGCCTGTTTCTCATTAGAATAAAATGAAGAGGAGCCTGAGAACAAAATTAAGGAGTATAGCGAAGGGAACGGCATCATTGAAGGATATGCAGAGAGTGAGGCTCTTATTCTGATATTTCCTTGATCACATCAGATATGATAATGATGTCCTATTTCAGGCCTCTTGGCAGTGTGGTACAGCATATCACATACAATTTTACAGATTTAAATGCCCAATATATATTAAAAGGAACCAGACATGGAGAATAGGTTAAATATAGTCTCTGGGACTGCAAGCTAATGAAACCTTTTGTTCTTAGACCCGCCCCCGCCCCCTCCCCCACTTCATTTTATAGGAGTTAAGAAGGAAAAGTGACAGTTACTAGTTTCCAGCTCAAATGGTCGTTTGTCTTTATACTATTCAACCTACTTCCTTCCGTATCTCTCTTTATATTCCTGAGACCATTTCCTTTCAGAGTTCTTAGGCAGGACTGTTATGCAGGGTTCCAAGTAGCCTCTGTAAAATGCAGAGAGCTGAAAAGTGCAACTTCCCATAGATCCCCATAGCAAGGGTTTTGCAAAATCTGAAATCTTGCAGTGGATCCAGGGAAATCAGCATTACAATACAGTGGGCCATCTGCTGCCTTAGATCCATGTGCAGAACTCCTACAGAGATCAGGAAAGGCTCCACATGCTTACTGAGGGCAGCATAGAGATTGTTTCCTGCTCTGAGGGCTCAATCTTGCAAGGTACTTAGCACCTTCAATTCCTGATGAGATCCATGGGAGATGAGGGCAATTAATATCTTCACGGGTTGCTCAGCACCTTGCAGGACTAGGTCCTGAAAAGCTTGCAGAAAGCCCTACACTTTTCAGTGCTTTTATCTTCCAATTCTCTGTTGTAAATATTTTAAAACTGATGAAAGCATTCACGGATGCCTGTGAAACCAGAACATTTAAACCTTTGCATATGGAGATTAAAGGGACACCCTCAATTTGAAAAATCACATTTCCATCTGAAAATGTTTTTTTACCTGCTCTCATGGTGATAACCTCAAAGATGATTGAAAGAGAAAAAAAAATCTCTTTCAGTTTGCTCACTTTCTTCCAGTGACTGCACTTTACATGTAGTCACTGTCACTGTTTTACAATGAAGCATGCTCTTCCTCAACTCCAATACCTGTGAGAGTGTGGGAGAGTTTGCCAGGAGCAAGCAGCAAAGCTGGAAGCAGAATGAATGAGTAGAGCTGACCAAAGTGTGATTCCATTGTGCAGCAACTTTCAAAGTTTGTTTTCGTTCCACGTTGGAATGAAAACTAAGCCCTTCAAATGTTTTCACAAAGTGCATGCATATGTGTAGATAGAGGGCCCTGTTTCCCATCTTCAAGTCCCTGCTTTGCTTGATTCAGAGCAGGATTTCTATCCCCGATCACTCAAAATCACAAAGAGCAGGTCCTGGAACCTGGGTCTTCCCCATTCTAGGCTAGTACCTAACCACCAGGGAGTCTAGCTGTCAGCCTTCCTGATGAAAGTTTTGTCAATATCAGTATGCTCTGAAGAAACATTTTCCCACAATTTGATTTTGGCAAAAATGTTCTGACCAGCTCTACTGAAGAGGCAGTTGGCTAGAGCATGTACAGAGAGAAAGGGCAGGGTGGAGGAGTGGTGGGCCTGAACAAGTTTAGGGGTATTCTTCTTGGCTCACCTACACATTGGCAGAAATATCCTTATACATATCTTTAAGGGTAAAAGGAAAAAAACACACACACACCACAGTACGCAGTTTAAAGGATACTATATCAGAAGAGTGAATTTAAATGAATTCAAATGGTCAGTGTCCCAGTAAATAACTGGAAGAATAATGTACCAAACTCGACATTATTAGGTTTAACATTCAGTAGGCCTTGCAATATTTTACACGTTATTTATACCAAGACACTATTTTCCAGAATCTTAATGGCAATGCAGGTATGGTTTGTCAAGTAATTGATTCAGACAGCTAATTCCTGACCTAATTTTTTTCAGGTATTGGTGGTGGATATATCAGGAATTTTTAAAGGTTCATTCTTCTTGCTAGGAGCCATCTCCCCAACTTAGTATTTGATATAATCTCAATATGCACAATAATGCCAAACTTTACAGGAAAAAAAAATCTTTTTTTTCCCCCCAGTCTCAAAATTAAAACTCAGAAGATACAAGAATACAATTTATATTCTGATTGTGACTCTTCATGAATGCATGCAAGTACTGGACTCTACCACTTATTAATGAAATAAATGTAGTGAACATCATCTAGGCCAGCATAAACTTATTGGTTGGCAGTGACTGCTGGCCTGTGACAAAGGACAGCGTCGCTTGCGGGAAAGAAATAAGTTTAGGGAAACATGGAAGAATTTGTTAAACCCATTCATGTCTCAGCCCCAAAGGGACATTTTTAAGGTCTCGAAATCAGGGTTCCAAGACCTGTGCCGGGTGCCTTGGTTCTCGTACTATAGCAAATGGTTCTCCTCATCGGGCCAATCAAACCAATCTGTCTGCCTTTGTTGGGATATGAGGGAAACTTGGAAAGAGCCGGAGATCCCTTATAGACTGTATTTCCCCCTCCATATTTTAGAACAGAGCGTAGATGAAGGAGGAGGGTTGCTCCTGTCTATTATGTATAGGAAATTGTTATGCAAGAGGTTTTATGTGTAAACTTCATTTTGCACTACATGTAATTACTAACTAAGGAGCACACTTTCTGGCTGGGTTACGTGAGATTCCTGCTAGAAAACATACATGCAGTTATAGGTCTATATTTCTGCATGTAATTGCATGGGTAATAATGGTAGCTATGTGCACAAATGCCTATTTAATTGCCTCCCATTTTCAAATTTCACATTGCAATGAACCCACTGGCTCATTACTGAGCTAGGGAGAAAGGATTTAGCCAGGGTAAGGAGCTGTGTTAGCCAAGTCAATATCCAGCCAGTATCTAATCCCCAGAGTACAGAGAAGAAAGTATTCTGGAGTCAGAAGGGACCAGGCTGGGCCAAGAGACAGACTGTGTGAGAGTTTGGGAGTTGGCAGCAGAACTAAGGGCAGGCAGAAGGCAGCTTAAGAGCTGGGACTGAAAGCAGAGAGCTGGGCAGAGAAGCAGCATGTTGCCACATGCCTGCAAACAGGAGGTGTGGGGGTAGTTGCACATGGGACACCTTGGAGAATCGTGCTGCAGGGATTCCAACAAGACTCTTACCTTTATACCTTGAACTGGCCTGCCCCTAGAGTCTGCTTTAGGAACTGCGAGGTTGCTCTTCTGTTGTCATTAAGTAACCGTAGCTAGGGTATTTGCACCTTTTAGTTTCCAGCAGTCCTGGGAAAGTAATATTCTATTACTCACATCTGTGAGTAGCCTCTGAAGGGCCTAGCACTTCAGTCTCCTACAAGCATTCAGCTCCAAGTCTGTGCTGCCCCTAGCACACTACCAGACATCTAGAGGGGACTTTTGTATGACAGCACTCAGAGATGTTCTTTAGAGGGATCAGTTACAGTATTTGGTGGGAATTAGCACCACACCTACTTACTATTGTATTTCTGCACTATTTTACCTTGACGCTTGCCTATCGTAGGATGCCAATTCTGACTATAAACTGTAGATCATATCATCACCTTGTCAGTGTTCATCTAGGGTTATTTTGAACTGGTACCCAAGATGCAGAAAGTTCCATATCTATTACCAGTCCCCCGAGACATCAAGTTCCCCATTTGCCAGGTTTTCTTGGTGCACTCATAACCAGCACAGAACTCCCTATATTTCACTAGCCATTTGTTCCCTTGAAACATCTAATATTTACAGTGGCTTCTTTGTAATTGGACTCCGCACTGCACATGTGACACTCACACAATATTTACACAAGTGAGCCCTGCATAGATATTAAGGAGCTAGAAAGAAGGAAACGTCCTGCTGAACTGTGCAAGGAAGCTGCCAGAATTCAGGACAACGCCACATCTCGTTTGGGAATAAAATGCACTATTTTAGGTGCCGTACTTTAAGGCAAAGACTTTTTGAAAGCAGCATTAACAGGAAAAGCAGCAGTTTCAGAACAAGAAGATACTGTACTTCGTGTGTGTTGCACTTGGGAAGGAATGCTAGTTAGGTGATATGAACCTTTTCTAAAAACTGGTTTGTTCAGTTAACTTTTCTTCACTGTTGCAGGACTAAAATAGCTACTTTATTAGTTAACTATATGGCAAATGAAGTGTAAATGAAGCTATACTAGACACAGTTTTCTCACTGCTATTAGCTCCACAGTGCCCAATAGTCATAAGAATCTAATCCTGATGCAAATATGCTCATCACCACCAAGAATTGTGACCCCTTTATTGGTCCCTGTTGCCTGGAGTTACGAGGGAGAGGCAAAGGGGGCATCACTTTAGCTGAGCAAGAGGGAACTGGAAGCCCAGCTCAGTTGGAGGGCATTATTCTACCAGCTTACCCAGGGGCTTGAGGAGCACATTTATACTCTTTACCCTCCAGACAGAATCCTCTTTTGCACTGACCAGCAGTGCAGGAACCTCATTTAAGCAGCTCCAGTGAGAGCAGAGTGGAACTCAGCACCAGCTTCTTATTTCTGGAGCCCTGAATAGCATCAGTTTATATCTGAAATCTTTGAATTAAGGCTATTTGAACATATATCAAAACCACTTTGGAATTTGACCAAAGGCATCGTATAGTAGTTCATCTCTGGGGTATCCCGAGGACTGGAGCCCCAGGTACACCTCAGGTTATGATTGTGCTAGTTTGGTCAAACTATGTGAGGAATCCTGTGTATTCCCCTAGCCAGACCTGATTTTAGCTAATGTTATCAGTGTCCCACTTTTAGAAGCCTCAAAAGACACACTAAGGCTAAAAGACAGTTTCTGCAAGAAATTAAAGAGTTGTAATCACTGTCATTTCAAAATATGTTTCTTTTAAATAAACATTTCCAATAGGAAGACAAAAGGGATGAAGAGACAATAATTGGCTCTCAACTTTATCTACAACTAATATTTGTTCAATGTGCACAGGGGAAGGAGCACAACCATTATAATATTTCCCACTAAGATACTATGACATTCATTGACAGTGAATTCTGTCTGCTATAGCCAATAAGGTGTATCAAGTGACACGGCAGCTATCACATTAGTTTCATCTCATTAGGAATAGTTGTACAATCTCAGTGCCATTTGAAGTACAGTATTTGATTTCTGTCAGAATCTAATACACCCTTGTAATGTAAAAAGAGATTAAGCAAATATTTAATGTCAGCTGTGCCATCACTTTCCAAACTACAAACTGCACTATAGCGTCACTAGAGCGATGGGAGTGATTCTCCCATAAGCATAATTAATCCGTCTCCCTGAGGGGCAGCAGCTAGGTCGACAGAAGAATTTTTCTATTGACCTAGTGCTATCTACACTGGGGGTGGACTTTTCACACCCCTGAGCAATGTAACTGGGTCAACTTGACTTTTGGGTGTAGACCTGGCCTAAGAGATGTTCACTTATAGCTGTAAAAATAAGAAAGGGAACTGTTTCTGATCACATTGAAGTTAAAAGGCAAAACTCCTACAGACTTTAGTGGGAGAAAGATCATTCTCAAGATTAAGAAATCTCCAGCCTCTCCACACACCCCTCCCTGACAGGGCACACAAAAGAGCAGAAGAAAGCGTCAGTTGTGCAAGACTCCTGTATAAATGGATTATTGCTATTCCTCTCATAACTCAGACTTTGCTATGTACTGAGTATCACAGGAAATAAACTGAGGCACAGAACTGCTGTTAGGGTTACATTGGATTGTGGTGATACATAAGGAAGTGTCATGAAGCTCGGGTAACTTTTGGTTACAGCTGCTCAGTAAATGGATTTTCTGTTCCACAGGAAAACTCAAGATTTTGAAAAAAAAATCATCCAAAATCTGAATAAAAGCCCTGAATGTTAGGGGGCACTTAAATTCTGAAGAAAAGAATATTTTGAATTGATCTGGACTTGAAGCATTTTATGTAATGTTTCAAAATATATAATGAAGTCAATTTCAAAATACAAATTCATTTTGAAATGAAAAAAAAGTTTTGTTCAAAAAATATCAAAATGGGATATTTTGACATTTTCAAAACTTTTTTCTTTCCAGAATGAATTTGTCAAAACCATTTTGTGGGAAAAAAAATTGATTTAATTAAAACAACCTTTTCTGAATTTTTTTTCCCCACCATCTACACTTTTGGTATGCCAGGCAGTTTTAAAATTATTTCTTATTTATTTTGTTCTCCACAGAAAGTGTTTATATTTTCTGGGTCTTTTCGGAAAAACTTGGATCCTTATGGACAATGGAGTGATGAAGAATTATGGAAAGTTGCAGATGAGGTAAAGCTGTTCAGTATTATTTGTGGTGTTCATCAATACTATTTGTGTAACTCCCCTGTAATAAAGGCAATTACAGCGGGAAGGGATTTAGCTCTATAACTATACAATTATTATTTATGTAGCATCATACATAACATGGTGCTCAAACAAAAAACATTGTCCCTGCCCAGAAGAGTTTACAGTCTAAATGGGATAAGTATAAATCAAACAATTACAGGTTAAAATGGCAAGTATTAGGTGGTTCTATTTGACATCTCTTATCAAGGCCATGTCTACACTATCGGTACTATAGCAGCACAGTTATACCACTGAAGTGCTACAACGTAGATGCTTCCTACAATGACAGAATTTTTTTCCCCCCAGTCACTATAGTTAATCCATTTCTCCAAGTGGTGGTAGCTAGGATGATAGAAGAATTCTTCTATTGACCTAACTGGATCTATACCATGAGTTAGACTGGCTTCACTACAGCATTCAGGGGCATGATTTTTTCACACCTTTGAGCAACGCAGCTAGGTTGATCTAAATTTTAAATGTAGACCAGGCCTAAGACAGTTTTACAGATCGTCTTTCTACTCATTGTTCTTTCACTGCCTGACTGAAGAGAGATTTAGAAATTTATATAATTACTCTTGCTTCTTGTTCCTTAAACAACCTGCTTTACATCACCAGGCCATAGCCTGCCATCAGTCAGTGGACTTCAAAGGAAGTTATTCGCACAGACGTTGTAGGCAGATCATTGACAACGTATAGCCCACCCTTTGTACACTGGAGTTTAAGTACTGAGCAAGTGACCTTTTTAACATCACCTAGAAAGTCAGCTGCAGCCGATGTGTAAACTGCCTATACCCTCAGCAATGCTCGATTCTTCAAAGCTCAGCCCCAGTAAGGAGATGCTAAACAGATTTTGGGTTTTTCACTCACTCACCTTCTCCAGTGCTTCTCTCAAAGCACTGGAATGGGTTACCTAGGGAGGTGGTTGAATCTCCTTCCTTAGAGGTTTTTAAGATCAGGCTTGACAAAGCCCTGGCTGGGATGATTTAGCTGGGGATTGGTCCTGCTTTGAGCAGGGGGTTGGACTAGATGAGTTCCTGAGGTCCCTTCCAACCCTGATATTCTATGATTTTTTCATTATAATCCAAATCTCTTCTTTTCTCCTCCAAAACCCCTAAAAATACTCAGACTTGGAACTGTCTGTATGCAGTTCAGAACTGTCTGTGGGCATAAAGTTTGCCTGTTACTGTTCAGTGTATGACTTAACCACAACTGTAATTAAACAAAATGTAGCTCAAGTGGTTATATTGTGTTACATTTACATAGTGTCTTAGAAACAAAACAGAGAGAAAGGTTAACACTTTGCTTATTACCCAACAAATCTGCTTTTGGCAGAGCCAAGTGGAGGAAAACGTTAATAAAACTTGCATGCAACACAGTCTGAGTGCTCTGATCTATTATTTAGCATAGGTGAGGTTTCAGGATATGGCTCTGCTGGATGACCCAGCAAGAAACACAGATGAGGAAGTTTGTTTAGAAAATTCATTGCATCATTTTTCATTCTGATGTTTTTCTGGTCATATTAAAATGTCACTAAAAGGCATAATTTTCAACCAGAATCTTTAAAGATGAATTATAAAGCTAAAATGAAAAACATCCTAATAGGTGCCTCATATCCCAACTAGCCGGGCTGCCTTGGGGGTAAGAATCGAAGATGAGCATTCAGCACAGTAATAAGTTTTAACTAATCTTTGTCAGAAATATTTTTCAGTCATTGCAATTCCCTAGCACTTCTTGGCTTACTAAAGACAACTCAGAATGCAGCACTTTATGACATCACTCCTTCCAACACATGCAGCAACTTATGTCATGAAAAGATGCATTCTGGGATGGGATTAACAAACCCAGAAGTCCCATGGGAATGGAGAAAACATAGTGGAGCTTTAGATTCGATTTTACCAAACTGGTGGAAATTGATGGTTTTCTTGCTATGTTGATGATTTGTTAATGTTCTTTCAAACTCCCCAGGATACATAAACCCATGTTTTTATGGAAAAGTTAGTACAAAATTTCCTCAACTAAAGATAAGTTTGTACTATGCAAACCAGAACATCTATCCTGAAAACACTTGTACATGTTTAAATATATGCATATGAGAGTGCATGTATTTATGTTCAAGCATAAATTCTTGCAGGATTGGACCCCATATGACTATAGTTTTATTTAGCATGAGCAAAAATAACAGTACTATAGAAATCAAAATATGCTCAGAGCCAACTGTTATTAAGATATAAAAATATAAGTAATGCACATATAAGACCATATAAAAAGCCAGCCCATTTTTGAAAAATGCTTATCAGATCGTGGTAAGGAGTGCCAATATTTCAAGATGATAGAATAAAAAAAAACAAAACAAACCACAACCTTTGCACTTACCTTTTAATGTCTGGTAATGTATGGTACAACATTGCCAATCCCAACAGTCTTTTTCCACCTTTATCATCACTAGTCTCGCGCTCCCTTGTTTCCATGGCAATCTCCAAAAAGTACAAGAGTCTGTGTCAAACCTTAGGAGTCTCTCTCTCTTGAGGAGGGCCACACATCTATTGCGTAGATTCAGTTTAAAAGCCGCCAGCTTCAGGATCCAGGCAATAGTCGTCAACCTCTCTGGTCACTCTCAACTTTTGGGTAACCAGCAGCATAATTACCTACAATCCCAAAGGAACATACAATTATACAACCCAGAAATAAGCTGGACACACACCAATCGCTTTTGGAACATAAGGAAGTCTTTCTCTGATGAGATTTTTGAACCTGCTTAGGTGTCATTTAATGCTATTCAGAGTGGCTGTAAGATAGCTCTGGTAGCATTCCACATTTCACTTTGCACAGGTATAAGTGATGACTAAGGCTATGAGACCGTCACGGAGGTCACGGATTTTGTGCATTTAGATGAGCCTGCATGACTTCAGTCCCCACTTGGCAGGGCTTGGGCTGTCAGCCCCCTAACAGCAGGGCTTCAGACTTTGGTGATTTGTTTATTGGCCAGGACCTGTCTATGACTTTTAATAAAAACACCCCACAACAAAATCTTAACTTCAGTGATGTCAGGATACAAGGCAGTGAAGAGTTAGGTCCCGGCTCTCACTCGCTCCCGTTCAAAGAGAAAGCCAGCTCTTCCCATGAGGTCCTGGTCAAGTGATGAGTATCACCTGATTCCATTAGTGCAGATTCAGCAATGAACTCCTGCTAGTTCACTTTTCAGGAGCTCCATTTATCTGCTAGTCCTGATCAGACTCTGGGGCTTACAAATGGGGCCTTTATTCCCAAAGCTTCCTCAGTTCAGATCCAGGGCATTAATGTGTTCCTATGCCTTCTCTGGGGTTTCTTTCCCATGCAAGACAATTAGCGGTGGAGCGGCTCATGTCCAAGGGAGTGCTCCTGTAAAGCCCTGAAGATTCTGTACACCCCATTACATATCCCTTTCCAACAGTTTATCCCTGCCTCTGTCTCTCTCTACCATCTTCCCCATTCATTATCAGTCTTTGCCTTCATTTTGTTTCTTCCCAGTCAGCTCTGCTCAATCACGATCTCCCTCAAACACCCCACCTGGCCACTGTCTCCCCCTCACCCCATGGAATGGACAAGAGAGCCAGCCAACCAGCACCAGAACAATTCTCTTCCCCCTTTTGTATCCTGGGCCTATGGCAACTCTCGGAGTGGGGCACAGTCTGCTTCCTGCATCCAGGGCTTGGCTGGCTTTCTCTCCCTGCTCACAAGGTCCACAGCAGGTTCTTTCTTTTTCTTCCCCACATTCCAGGGAAGAGAGTGCCTTGATGGTTCCTTCCCATCCCCCTAAGACAGACTGCAGTGGAAGTTCCAGGGATGAGAAGTGGGAGTTGGTTAGTGGCTGTAGGTTCAGACTAGAGCTGATCAGAATTATTTTCGTCTCCCAGTGGAAAATTTTGACTAAAATGATGGGGGAGGGTCCCTCTTACATCAAAACTTTTAATAGAAAAATTAAATTTTTATCCAAAAACAAATATTTATTTTTGAGTGAAAATTTTGGTTTCCACATGGAAAAAGACAATTTAAAAACAATTATTTTATATATTTATTGAGACATGCAGACACTTTCTGGGAAAATGTTAGTTTGGTCAAAAAACAATTTTCCAGTCACTAATATTTGACATAACATTTTGAAGCAGGTGTAGCTGAGAGGGAAGAGCAGTCTGGGCTCTCCTCGCTTAGTCTTCTTGGAGCCTGAGAGTCCTAGGCATGGGACACTGCTTCTACTGCTGAATAGTCAAGCAAATTCTAGTGGTGTTTTTTGGTTGGGAATTTCCTCTCCAGATATAAACTAAAAAGGAGATTTTTAAAGAGCTAGGCCTTATTTACAATACCAAGAAGAATTTTTATTTGAAAGTGCATTGTTAGGGAGCAGCGGCCATTCTGGGACATAACACAAGGAGTCAGGAAATTCCCTTTAAGAAAAAAACTGCCCTCTTCAGTTTTTTGGCATATAAAATAATAAACTGAAAAATGCAAAACAAAGAGCAGTGAAACAGAAATGTTACAGAATCATCCTATGCATTTTAAAAAAATAGGCCTGAGAGGACTCTGTGCTCTCTTGAAAGCTGGTTTGTTAGAGAATGCTACAGACAGCTGATGTGACTTGGAGAGGACAGCATAAAAAGAAAGTTAATTTTTACTTGTTCCTGTGTTAGATGCTTTTGCTCCACTTTAGCTGCTGCAGGGTGCAATGAGGACATTCATCGCTACTGCTGAAGCCAACATCACTTTTTAACTTTCTTTGCAGCTCACATTTAAGATCAAGGGCCTAGATTCACAATGGTACTTTAGTGTTCAGATGCTGAGTGTTGCAATGCCTAACTTTTGCCACTAGAACTCACTGCAATTTGCAAAGCCTGAGTTAAGTGCCTTGGCTCACTATACATTACAGGAGGAGAGATAGGCACTTCAGAATGAAATCCACAAAACCCAGCATGCTAAATGGGGAGCCAGCTAAGCTAGCCAATGGTAGATGCTAACAGGAATGCCCCTGCCCCTGTCTCAGAGATAGGCATCCAAGTCTAGGTTGCATGGAGGTACCTAAATTGACTAGCAATTCTCAGCTGTGAACCCTCTTTAGTATTAGGCATCTAAGGCATTGCCCCAAGAAGCTAGGTGGAAAGTTTCTTTATAACTTTTAGTCCAGTGGCTAGGGTACTGATCTTGGTTGTAGGAGACCCTGAGCTCAAGGCCCTCTTTCACCTGATGAGGAGAAGGGATTTGAATTGGATGTGCCACTTCTCAGGTGCATGGCTTAGTCATCAGCCTATGGGATATTTTGATGTAGGTCTCTCTCAATCTCCCCTGTTGAAGCTGTTGCATTTTGGATAAATAATTAGAGTCAGTTCAGCCAGAGAGAGAGAGAGAGAGAGAACAAGCACACAAGCATGAGAATGGCTCCACTGTCTGGTTTTTAGAGGATTAACCCCAGATGTAGGTGACCAGGATCAAGTCCCCCTTCTGCAACCTTCACCCCCCCCCCCAGCTGTTTTGTGTCAACTCACCTGAGGACCTGATGCAGTAGCCAGCCTCTGAGCACACCTAGCAGCTCAGGCTCCGCCTGTGAGTAAGACAGCCAAGCACCTATCTTCCCCTGGTTTGTGAATTATCCGTGGTTTAGGCAGGAGAAAAATGCTCAGACGCCTAGAGGCAGGCAGTAGTGCGCATGCCCAGAGGCAGAAATATATTTGTCTAGGGAACTATACTGCAAAAACGTAGGAACCCACTGGGTTCAGCTGGATTTTTGTGAATTGCACTGAAGCCTAAAACTGCGATTTAGGCACATAAACCTGGATTTAGGGACTTAAGTGCTTTTGTGGTTCAAGATCAAAGTATGGAACGACTAAACTTGAACACTCTATTGAGGTGCTGTTGTAACACTGACAGACCCTGGTTGTCGGTGGGCAGGATCGAACCTGGGATCTTTAGAGCTGAATGCATGAGCCTTTACTGCATAAGCTAAAAGCTACTTGGCTGTTTGCTAAGGCTGTAGCAGACTCATTAATCTCTAAGTGGTCTCAGTGACACAACATCACACCCAGGTGGTGTGTGGGCTACGCTAGCACAATATTTCAGCATCATCATGTTACAGTGCCATGCAGACTCCCTAGGTCAAATTTTGCTCTCAGAATCAGAAGAGCAGCAAAGAATGTACATCAGAACAGAATTTGGCCCCGAGACCAGCGCAGACATTGTTTTAGAATGAAAGCGTCCTTTCTACTTGTATCAGTTGGCTCAGTGAATAAGCAGATAGCTGAGCAGTGAAGAAGTGAGGAGTGACCTGCACACAGCTAGTATGCTGCTGAAAAAAACCGAATACCAAATGGAATTCTTCAGAACTTCATCATCTGGGCTCAGGCATTCTGCTTTGCTAGAGCTCCTGTATTAGATGAAAAGGAAGTGGATTTGGAATTCTTCCTGCCTTATGATATAGATTAAAATGAGTTGCAAAATTACAAATGGCATTTGCAAAACCAGTTTTGCCCTTTAAAACTACTATTTTCAGTTTTACTGTAAGTTGTTGCATAGCTTATAGCACTACGATAATGCACATTTTTGAGTTTTGGAATTCACAAAAGCAGTTGGTAAGGTAAAAGTTTCTCTGACAATGCCAGTGAAAGATTGTGCAGGCCAAAGACTGTAGCGAGTCTAGGCATTTTGGGGAAACATGCTAAAGTGTGTGATGTGTGGTGTTCTTGTCATCTTTCAGACAAAGGAAGAAGTGGATGGAAATAGTCTTAAAGCCATGGTTACAATTGCTTTGGAAACCTGTGTTATTTTCTCTACTGGTGTAGTGTGCTGTGTGAGATTTCTACTCCTAGTAACTAAGGAGCCCTGGCTGCTGTTGGAAACATCTTCCCTCAGCATTACTGGTGACGCACATCACCACTGAATAAAATAAATTGCTTTGCTTTTAGACGGCTAACTCAGAATGTTTTGGTCAAAACACCAAATCTCATTATGTCTTATAAGCAAACAACTTTAACTCTCAATGTTCTGACATATGCCCCAGTGTTCAGTCTGAATCAAAAATGGATGATCTTTCACTTCTTCCAACTCCTTGTTTTGAATAATTTTATACCAAAGATTCTCATTTCTTCAGATAACATTTTCTGCTTAGTCTCAGAATCAAAAGGCAGAGGGGTTAAAAGGATGGGTTGCCGTAACAAAGAACCAGCAGTACCAATTTCTGTCATACAGCTTTCTCTTTTGATTCTTCTCTCCTGCAGGTTGGACTGAAGTCTGTAATAGAGCATTTTCCAGGCCAGCTTGATTTTGTTCTTCTAGATGGTGGCTATGTCCTCAGCCATGGACACAAACAATTGATGTGTCTTGCCAGATCAGTTCTCAGTAAAGCTAAAATCCTGCTGCTTGATGAACCAAGTGCTCATCTTGATCCTATGTAAGTTTTCCTGATTCTTTACTATATTCCAGTGTGAGGTAGGGAAGTCAGTGAGACAGCACAGCAGAGAAAGTTATTTTGTCATATTTCTAGTTCTTTTTAGGGCTAGATTTCAACTTAAGGTACAGCCCTGAGGAAGGGATGGTATATAAACTGTCCCATCCCAGTAGCTACCCTGGGAATCATTGTGCCTTACACGCGGTCCTGTCCCTACTTTCTCTTTGCTCCAGTAAGATTAGTAATTTACAGGTGAGCTGTACCAATGGTACATTACTACCCCTGCATTGGGCTCAGCTACTCTGCCAGAACATGCATGGTAGAAAGAAGAGTGCCATTCCCTACTTTTCTCTGCCTAGCTGTTCCCAGGAGAGAGTAAACAGGCAAGTATCCTCACTTACTCCTACACAGTCAGAGGGTCTGGGTACTCCCCTGGGTTCTTACTCCTTTGTGTGGATGTACAATTCAAGTCACAATTTACCCCTTAATAAAAATATTTACAACTTACTTCAAAGGGTACTATAAACACCACATCTGGGAGTTAGGTACATTATATGTGGGGAAACTAACACAGAGGGCCAAATTCATCCCTAATGCATAACTATATCTCCATTAACTATATGAAGTCTCAGCTGGACTCAAAGGGGTTAAGGGAATTGACTGAGGCCACAAAGCAAGTCAGTGTCAGAACTAGGATTAGAAACCCAGGAATTCCTGGCTGTTAGCCCTGTGCTCAATACACAAAAGCATGTTATTGTTCTGATTACTAATTATTATTTCTAGCACAGTAGCACCAGGAGGGCAAGGCCCCATTAAGCTAGTCACTCTACAAACATATAACAAAGACAATCTCTGCCCCAAAGAGTTCACAATATAACTGTAAGGCTGTAGTGAACAGGTGGATCTAGCAAACAACTTAGAGGGAGCACAAGGAAACAACGAGGGAGTTTCCTGGAATGAGCTCCTATTTTAGAGCTTTATAACTCAGCAATAAAAACACTTTATCTTTTGTCTGAAACTTTTAAAACAATCTCCCTACCAGAGCAAAAACTGCAATATTTGGTTAAATGTTCACTGAGGCTAATGTGAAGGATAAAAAAAAAGAGAGAGAGAATTCCTGTGATGAATTCATTCACTGTATAGCCACTTGACTGGTATAACAGTGTCTTTTACTGGTTTGAAATAAAAATATTTTCAGCCTATAAAAAACAGTGACTGCACGTGTGAAATACTTCTTTCTTGTAATATATTTGATTAAGTATCAAATTGTTACAGTTGTTCTGAAACCATTTCTCAATTGCTAGTGCCTCTCCCTGGAAGTGTCTCCTATAACACCACTCATTTTTTGATGTAATTCTTAGGAACTGGAAGTCTGAGAGGCAGCACCTTGCAGAGATATTAATACCTTAGACATTGTCCACTGAACAATATGGAATGAGAAAAACCACAGGCCATTGAAAGATTACAGACTGGAAGACATTTGTTAATTCTAATGCCTTTTCAAGGTGCCAGAGCCTTAAATAAGTCAATAATTGTCAGCATGTGTGAATACAAATAATGTTTAGAGCTAACACCACCACTATTATAATTTTAGCCCATGCTCTGGGACACTCCCACCTCACAGGGTCCTAGACACTGGATTCCAGCCCCAGCTGGGACATCTACACTGCAGTTAAACAGCCTGCAGCCCGAGCCCGAGTCAGTTGGCACGGGCCAGATGTATGTTTTTAATTGCAGAGGAGGCATATCCTGAGTGTGGCACTTTATGATAGCACAGAATACACACTTGTAAATACACTGAATGGCGAAAAGCACAGGCCTAACTAAACACCACTGCTGTGTTTGGTAGAATATGAACTAGTTCAATTCATCTCTAGCCAAACCAGAGAAATAGGGGAATTACCCCAAAATAATTTTACTAAAATGAACATCATAAATTTCTATATACATTATAGAATTATAAAAATGTGTCAAATAGTTGTAATTACAACTTAAATTTTATAATTGCAATCTACTGTAGCAGGAATGTAACTTTGTGTGTGTCATTCTGAAATCTTTACATTGTGCAGCTCAGTATTAAAAGACTTTAAGTTGAAAACTTCCTAAAATGTGCCAATTTCTGTATAATATTCTACATGCCAAAACTGTTTTATCTTTCAGAACCTTTCAGGTGATTAGAAAAACACTCAAGCATGCATTTGCAAACTGTACAGTAATACTCTCAGAACACAGACTGGAAGCAATGTTGGAATGTCAGCAATTTTTGGTGAGTGCTGTATCTTTTTAAAGTGATTTCCTTATAATTGACAGATATGGGCTTTGTACAATATTTTAAGTAACTCTTCTATGGTTAGATTACCCATATCTGCTGCCTAGGGTTAGTTCAAATACCTGGTGCCTTCTTTATTCTAATTGGCTGGAAGTGCCTAAGAATTGTCATCTTATTGTACATTATTACAACAAATATGCAGGTGTCTGTACCTGTTTTTAATTAATATGAGGACATATGGGCAGAAGAGTAACTAGAGAACTGCAAGAGAAGTATCCTGCCTAAGATGGTTAGACTGCTGTGTTTCTCTCCAGAAACAACCTGAAATTTCCTTTCTGTGTTAAAAACTGTTAATCATTTGTTAAGGAAATACCAGTATTGTGGTTATGTTTTTTCATGAGATAACAATGGCTAGTAAAGAAAATGGGATGAACTGTGTGTGAAAGCTGAGACGTGGCTCTTAAAATCGGATATTTTCCTGTACACTTTCCTGGCTCTCAGAGAGAGGGGATGTTTTAACATTTCATTTGCTACCATATGGCTCAGAATATACATTTGGTCAAGTGCATGGTTTTTTCTTTAAATTATAGCAGTTTTAGAGTTGCATTGCTATGCAGTTGGATAGCAGGAATATAATCTGAAACAGAAGTGGACTATGCAATAAAAGAGATATACCCCTTGTGAACCACTATTCTTATTCTATATACTGTATACTCATGTAAAAGATGGAGTTCTTTGCATAGACCATTGTGGAGCCTGATTCATTAAGGTCCTTTCTAGTTATACCTTTTAATTCACAAACAAAAATCTTCTAACACACAGTTAAAGTGTATTTCAGTGGAGTTCTGCTAACACCCAGAAAACATACATTCTTTCCAAACATTTAAGAATTATTTAATTTAAAAAATGAGAATGTCTGGAAATGAAAAGATAAGGGATCCAGTCAATTCTCCAAGTACCACTATCACCCATGGAATGTATACCATATACCTAGGCATATCTTTTCCCCGTGGTCTTGCCCTGTAATGGAAACATACTCTATCGAATCCATACAAGCTGAGTGGGAGAAGATGGGATATTGGACAGTGGAGGGAGAGGGGTTTTATTCACACAGAAATGTTTAGGCTCAAAGTTTTAGAACTAGATGTTTTTAACCTTTTAAAGTGTAACATGGGTAAAATGTGGTGCTTTCCCCTATCCCCTTCCACAGTCCTGATCACTCAGGTACATTCCAGTCCCCTATACTCATCCTCAATGCCCCCTCAGGTACCTTCCCTTCATCACTCCTTGCAAGTCTCCATGTACCCCTCCTCCTTCCTTCCCCTAAAGCTCTCCATTGCAAGATCAGGTAGCAGAGCTCTTTGTCCCCTACACCCAGCCCAAACGCCAGTCTGCCCCCAGCTCCATGCCTGTTCATATTTTTCCTCTTCCCACCTCTGGGGCTGGATTAAAGCAATTGGGGCACTAAACACACTCTCACATAGGGACTGGCCCTGACTCTGTGCTGTGCTAACACCCCCCATGCACCTAATCCCAGTGCCCTGCCCCTCATTGGGGTGACAATGGCAGGAAATTAGATTGGTATAATTGCGTTGCTCAGAGGTGTGAAAAATCTACCCATTGTGTGATGCAGTTAAACCAACCTAATGCCCAGTGTAAACAGTGCTACTCAGGAGAACATGCTGGTGTGTCACTGTAGAGGCTTCTGTGTAGACAAGCCCATAAAGGGACTGGAGCTTTCTTCAGGCAAGTCCAAAATACCCCAGAAAAAAAGCAAACAAAGAAAGCAAAATGGCAAACAATCCTTAATGTACATAGTTTCTTTTAAACAGCACAGCAAGAGGGTCAGTTCCTGCTTGCTTCCTAGCCTGAGGCTTTATCTACATCTGAAAGTGAGATTGATACAGCTACATTGGTCAGACGTGTGAAAGATGCAGCCTAACCCCAGTGTACATACAGCTATGTCAACAGAAGAATGGGTGCATCAACACAGCTAACATCATTCGGGGAGATGATGTTCCTATACTGATGGCAAAACTCCTTCCATGGGCGTAGGCTGTGTCTACACTACAGGGTCATGCTGACATAGCTACACTGACATAGCTATTCCGGTATAGTCTCCGTAGTGTAAGCGCAGCTTGACTTTGATGTGGGAAAGCCCTCCCCCTTGGTTCCCTTCCACCAATCTTCCAGTACTTTTTTGTATATCCCTGCTTTAATAAGCCCCTGGTTAACCCCTTCCTTGCTTACTTTGGAGTGGATTTATTATATTATGAAGCTCTTTATAATATAACTCTTTGTAATTCCCTCATGAACTGCACCTGGATTCCTCCAGCCCCCACCAAAATACAAGAAGGCACCTTTCAGCAATGCCAATAAAACGAAACATATTGGGAGATTAAGGTCAAAACTTTCGTAGTTAAGATGAGCTAAAGAGAGAGAGAGTAAAAAAAAGGACCATTTTTGAAACTGAGCACCAGGAACATTTCCCAAACACCATAATTTTAAAACTCCTCTTCTGGTCTGTAATGAAAATTAGTCAGTCATTTCACATTTCAAACTATGTAAAAACAGTTTTTTGCTCTTTCCCCAAGAAAAGTTCTTGAACTTTTCCCTCCTGTCAGTCTGTGCTACCCCGCTAGTTTATTTAGTTAACTGAATTCTATCAGCACTATTGATATAGGTCTAACTGACTGAACATGTTTCATTAGGTAATAGAAGAGAGTAAAGTGCGGCAATACGAGTCAATCCAGAAGATGCTGAATGAAAAGAATTCCTTCAGGCAGGCTATCAGCTACTCCGATCGCCTGAAGATATTCCCACTACACCGCAGGAATTCAAGCAAGCGCAAGTCTAGACCCAAAATCAGTGCCTTGCAGGAAGAGACAGAGGAAGAAGTGCAAGAGACCAGGCTGTGAGAATGGGTGGAAACGCTTCCTCTTAGGAGCTAACTGGTGGAGTTTGGGGGAATAGAGTACTGTACCTCAAAAACGGAAGAAGCGTGACCAACACCACTGAAATTGCAGGAACAAGCCCAGATTCAAATTTTCAGGAGGCATTAAATGATATTTATGGAAATGGTTGCCCTCCAATGGTTAAATTGTGTGTGAGGCATTACATATCCTTGAAGATTTACTACTTGTTCTGGTAAGCCAGGCTTCCTTGTAAAAGCTGCTTTACTGTGGAACAAAAACTAGAAGATGGGCAGAGGTAGGAACCCGTTTAGACTAACTTAATCATTTCATCAAATTTTCAAAACTTTTGCTGACGTGTGTTTGGGAGGAGGGGAAGGTGGCAGAAGAGGAATGTTAAAAAAAATCAAGCTTAAATGGAAAACACTAAAATAAAAAAATATACAATGATAGTTTTAGGTTCACTTACTCCCTGAAAAGGGGTTGAGAAAGCACGAGTGACCCCTCGGAATATTTCCTCCTATTCATTCTTCAGGCACTTACTGTATCTCAGCACTGCAGAAAAGGTAAATGCCCTTTCATAACACTGCAGAGCTCCAAGCATGCAGGTGACAATGAAGGAAGAAAAGGATGTTGGCTTGCAAGCTGCTCAACATTGTCATTTCTCAGCGGTTAAAAGATGATCATGGGACTTAATATTTCCTTTTGGAATCTAGGAGACTATTGGCCTAGCCTTGCAAACAATAATTGGGTGGAGTGTATGTTAATATGGGCAGTCCCCTTGTAGTAAATGGCAGGACTTCAAACAGCTGAAGAGTAATATTCTGTGTGTTTAGGTCAGACACCTTTACATGCTTTTTATCATAGTTTGTATAAAGAACAAAAACTTTGAAGTAGACTTTAATAATGGAATCAGTTTTTATATGCTTCTGTTTTGCAGTTTTCAGATGCAACTGAACGTTTCTCTAGAATATTTTATTTATTTTAATATTGTTCCAAACATTTATTACGAGAATGCCGTATTTTAAGAGTGATTATGCACTATAAAGAAAAATATATTTGTATAAAAAGAATTTTTATATTTGAAACATCTCCTTTTTATGCCACTAGTCCTTTTTATTGCATGTTATAGTAAAACTGGAAAAAAAATGACAGTATCCCAGAGACATCTCCACTAGCATCCTAAGTCACTGTTATTGGGATGCATGGAAGCATTCTGGCAAGACAAGTATGTTAAGCTTCTATATAAATAAAAATTCACTTAACTCAAACTGCTTATGTAACAAGTCATGATAGTTGCAACAGAAATATTCTGCTGCTCCACTAAGTGAACACTGCCTACCAAACAAAATACATTTAATTTTTTATTCTATTTATTACCAAAGTAGACAACATGATGTACAGCATGTCAATAAAATTAAGACTGTGTACAATTCCACTATCTGGCTTTGTTTGGTTTGTTAAAAAGACAATTCTACTGTCTATTTCCTTCTGGGTTTTATATCTTATGGTTGCTAAGCTAAATGCAGATGTATAAAAATGTCTCTGGAAACAGGGTTGAACTTTCCAAGCCCTTGTAAATTGAGATGTTCTCTCTGATAACGGCAAAAAGAATAATTCTTTGAGATATTTTGTCCACATATATTCCATCATTGGTGCACTTGCACCCCATGTGGTGGAGATCAGAGTCTGTCAGTGCTTGTTGGAGCCAGGCACGCACAGGGAGTCTCTGCATGCTCCAGTAATGAGGGCATAAAGGGTGGAACAGGCCCAATTGCTATTCAGTTCCTTCATCATGGCAGAATCCAGATGTTGTAGGACCCCATAGTAGTGAATAGGAGGGCGGATCATGGAATACACATGGACAACACACCTCAAAGAACTCCAGCTACTGTAAGGTAAGTAATTTTTCTTTCTTATTTAAGTGCTTGTCCATATACAGTCCACACTTGGTGACTAACAAGCAGTGACTTGTAACAAGGATGGGTGCATGGAGTCTACTTAAAAAAAGATTGCAGCACAGCTTTGCTGAAAACAGCATTAGACCGTGATGCTTATGCTTTGGGGGCGGGGGATTGGTTTGCGAAATTTTTTAAGATTTCAACTTTTCATCCCACTTCAGGATGGGGAAAAATGTCAAAATCTCAAAAATTTTCATGGGACAGAAAAACTGTTTCTTGCCCGCTCCAACAACAACTGCTAGAACACTGGTGGACACCCTCAGTGCTGCAGAGAGACCAAAAGGCGGGACTCTGTGTTGACAGTTGTTCTACCTCACCTGAAATTTTAGATACTTCCTGTTTGTTGTATGGATGGAGATATGGAAGTATGCAGCTTGTAGACCAAGAGCCACAAGCCAGTCTCCTGGAACTAGTGATAGAATTATATGAGCTAAAGCTACTATTGTGACTTTGAAGTGTTGATGATACTATCATCTCTTTCTCTTCAGTATTAGGAAATCATTGGAGAAAATGTACTGTAAAGGAACATCATATGCCCCAAGAGACAAAAGTGACTCCACCTCCTGGTGTAACACTCTCTGATAAGAGGGGCCCCTGAAAAGGGATGGGACGGGTAGGCAGAGTATGGAACTGTAGGTAGTCCCAGTCAGGGTGAAGGGGTGTCCACCCCACACTAGCATGGAAAGGGTTAAGGAGGCTCAGAAGGTGTTAAGTAACCTGATAAGCCACACTTGAAGGGGAGTTAGGCTTGAGATACAAGCACTGACTGAGGATGGAGCCCAGCTGGGCAGGAGTAGGCAGGGCTGGTATAAGGGCAGAAAGTGAAGACAGAATGTGCTGCAGTGTGGAAGTTGACAGTAACTCTCTGGGCTTAAAGAGAGAAAGGAGGAAACCCAGGGGGACAGTAGAAGCCCTGGGATCCTGGCCCTGAAGGAAGTAAGTGTTTATCCAGAAGGGTGATGGACAAGGAAGCCTGACAGAGGTGGAATAGGAAGCAGACCATGGAGACAACGGCAGGGTTTGGGATGGTGCAACCCTTAGCCCCTGATTTGAGGGTCCCTGGGCTGGAACCTGGAGTAGTGTGTGGGCCTGGGTTCCCCTACCAGCCCATAGGGAAGTGGCATAACCTTGAATTGGAGGATTGCCTGGAACATTATCTGGATGGCTAGTCCAGTGAGACTGATATCCTGGAAGGGGAAAACTATAGTGAGCTGGCTGGAGGGCCAAGTCACAAAAAGAGGGAGCACCCCAAGTCATGAAGAGAAAGCACTGTAACTCCTGGAGGGTGAGAGGGGTCACAGCACGAACAAGAGACAGAAGGGGGCATCAGACTGAACAGAGCTATTCCCAAGACACAGCCACAACAAGGTGCCCCAGTGATCAGTCATGAACCCATGGCAACTGGTGAAGAATGTGGGCATGATGGTCACCCTGATACAAGAGGAGCGTGAAGGGCTGTAGTAGAAGCAGCAGCGAAGGGACAATTGAGCCGCCATGTGCATAGGCCTTCTTTGCTGAAGACAAGTGCACCCTCCTGAGGCTGACTCCAGAGTTGCTGCTTCCGCTGAAGGGGGCTGAGAAAATGCAAAGGAGACTCCAGATTTTACTCAGTCATGCAGGTCCTGGAAAATCAGTAGAGACAACAAGAGGTACAGATATACCCACAGGGGTACTTGGCTAAGTTGGCCAAGGAGCAGGAATATTGCTTAGGATCCTCCGGGAAGTGAGCAGGGACCAGATGGGTCAGGAATAGAAAGGAAGTTCTGGGACCAGGAGGCCAGAAGCCAGGCCAAAACAACGTTGTGCCTGTGGGCAGAAGGGACAAATTAAAAGAGTTTGTCAATAAAGGCAAAAATTTATTGTAATTTAAAAAGTCAAAATCATCAGTAGTGCCTGTTAATTTGCAATTTGGAAGAGCAGGCTGGCAAATAACTAACTTTTATATCTGAATAAACCAAGTCGTTTTGGTTCTTTGTCTCTCGGTGTCCTCTTTGGTTGCTCTTGGCTGCTTCTTTCATTAGCCATCACAACCACTAGCAAGTCAGGTAGTGGGTGCATGTGCAGATACTCTGATACAGTGGAAGGCACCTGGCACCACTTAGTTACTGTTTTAGAGGCAGAGGAGTGACTGTTACTGATGTCTACTATATATCTTCGCAGCGTTCAAGAGGTGGAGGGAGGGCTTAGTGGTTTGAGCATTGACCTGCTAAACCTATGGTTGTGAGTTCAATCCTTGAGGGGGCCATTTAGGGATCTGGGGCAAAAATCTGTCTGGAGATTAGCCCCTGCTTTGAGCAGGGGTTGGACTAGATGACCTTCCAACCCTAATCTTCTCTGATTCTAAGAGAGCTTAATTGATGGGAAGTGCTAGGTGCCCAGGCATAGAAGCATGGAGAATGTCCAGAAATGAATGAGAGATTTTTTGGACCTCTTCCACCAATATCTTTAGAGAATCAGCTAGATGTCTGAGCACATCTTGAGGGCTCCATCCATGTGAGATGGTGTACAATGGTCTCACCACATCTCAAGGACAATATAGCAGCACATATTGCCTGGTCCTAGCATAAGGGTTCTTCTCAGAAAACTTTTACAGAGGCCTCAGATTCATGGTCTGCAAGGTGATACACCATCCCATGAGCCTACAGGGTAGGTAAGAAATTTTCATCCCAGGAGGTGGTCTGGAAGTGTGACCTTAGGGTTTCCAATAGGGCCATGCTGGAACATTGTAAGCAAATAGGGATGGTGCCATGAATCTTGATCTGAAAGTAGAAAGGATCCAGGTCAGTGGTGCTGACAGGCCTGTAACTGATACACTCAGCATCAAATGAGTAGCATTGAAGAGATTAGAACTGATGGAATTGATATGATAATAGCTGGCACTGAAGCACTTAATACAGAGGTAGCCCCCGATGTTCCGGCTTCAGCACCAGAAGCAACTTATTTGAATCCTGAAACTGTGCTGACATCCCAGTACCATGCATCCTCAGAGCTCCTGTGGTGTCCAGCTTGGCTCTTCAGAGTCTCCTTCAGTCAGGAGTGGTGAGGATGCTTGGACCTCTTTTTACTGGGAATCCCCAGTGGAATCTTCCCCTGCACTTCACAGATCAGTGATGCTCCTTTTTGTCTGAGGACTTGGCTTTAACAGTCCTATCAGAATCTGAAGCTAGAATGGAGCACAGGAGCTAGTGGATCTGGAACCCACGGAGCACCTCTGAACTGAAGTGGAACTTTTCCAGGGGTTTCTGCCCTGCCCAGATCAGAGCCCTGCTTCCTGAAGCAGTCTGACAAAAGTATTTTAAGATGCACCCCCCAACTAACCTTTAAAGTCCTTTTAGAAAAGGATTTATACACCAATGATTTGTCGGGGATATAAGCTTCTCAGGATAAAAAAGGCATCTGATGTGTTCGTCTTTAATCACAACTGCTGCCTTGCGAGCAGAGCAATGCTTAAAACCTGGTGACTAAAGATGGGACATCTCCAAACCCCAGCACCAGGATGATCCTGACAGAAGAAAATCAAAATAAGGGAGATAAAAACTATAAAAAACTTGCCCAGTGGAAATTATCCTAATGCACTGTGGTACAGAGTAAGTCCTCCAGGAAGTACACCTATCCCATGCTTCCTGTACGCTCTAGATGTCGTCTTTGGGGTATCGGGACACACTTCCTGCTGGGGTCAGAAACAAAGAAGCCCAGGACAGGGCAGTCACAAGCTGCAGCTACATAGAGTAGTAGCAAGTTCTGTTACCTCATTGCTGTACACCGTTCCTGTTCATAATAAAGGGTTTATCTTTGATAGAAATCTGCTTGTCAGTAAGTCACTACACACTTTACCTATCATTGAAAAGTCACACAACTATCTACACAGACTGAGGAAAGAAAGGGTGCATTGAAATGTGGACGATGAGACGTTTCCTCTTGCAGCCACAGGTGGTAAGAATGAACTGAATGATGGATGGTCTGTCCTGCCTGTTATGCCCTTGGCATGGGAGCATGAAGACATGCAGGGCTCATGCACTGCCTTGGGCCAAAGACTGATCTCGAGCACATGGGGTGCATGCGTAACAGGAGTGCATTACATGTATGGACAAGCAAGCAAAGAAGAAATGATATTTTACTACGAAAGTAAAGACTGTTCTCAAACAGGAACAGTTGCCTCTCAACCCCCTCCCTGTTGCTCGCTCCCCACCCTTTCCCCATAGCTCTGTCCTTTTATCCTGCTCTATTTCCTGCCCCTTACCCAGCCGACTCTCTTACCTGCCTCTCCCCCACCCCCTCCCATTTGAATACATCTCCTCTCCCTCTCCTCAGCTCCTTCCTGTGCTCCTCAGGGCCCAGCTCCTTGTCCCCAGCCTAGCTTGGTTTGGTGGTTAGTGTTACTTAAAATTAAAACAAGGCCTATTCTCTGCCACAACACTTATAAGAAATCAGCTAATTAACAATAGTTAATGATGAGGTGGGAATAGTTGGTTACACCCACTATTTATAATAATAAAAAACCAAGTGTATATAAAAGTTACATCTATTTGATGGTACCCCATCTCCCCTCACCTCTTTTCACACACAAAGGTGCTCTTCATGCACCATGTTTTTTAAGATTGTAAGCTCTTTGGGGAAGAGCAGACGGACACAACATCTAGCAGCGTGGAGCTTCCAGGCTGACGGGGGACTCTCAATGCTGCTGCAGTACCAACATCATTAGTTTTGTTATATTTTGACAGGCAAACTGCAAATGCAGCTCCATTGCACTAGGCACTGCCCAAACACCGAGTAGCAGCCAGTCCCTGCCCTGAAGAGTTTATCACCTAATAAACAGAACAGACCCAGGGCAAGGGCAAGGGCAAGGGACAGAGGGGACAAGCTGACTGACGGTTTGCAAACAGCATGTTGGTGCCACGATTGCTTGATTTGTTATTATTTTAATCCTTTGGGACCCTGAAGAAAAGGAGGAAGAAGGGGAGGTGGAGGGAGGCAGACGTAAAGAGGCCACGAAGGAGAGGTTAGAGCAAACAGCCAGTCAGCACAAGGAAAACTGTCCAGACTGAAAAATAAAGCGAGCCGCCTGCTGACATTGTCAGTCCCTGCCCATACAGTCTTTGGCAGCTACTCTGCAAGCTTTAGTCTCTGGCTGGCTCATCCCTACAGTTCCTTCCAAAAGCCTGGAGGGGAGTTGTTGCATGGGTCTTTGGGTCATACAATCATAGAATATCAGGGTTGGAAGAGACCTCAGGAGGTCATCTAGTCCAACCCCCAGCTCAAAGCAGGACCAACCTCAGCTAAATCATCCCAGCCAGGGCTTTGTCAAGCCAGGTCTTAAAAATCTCTAAGGATGGAGATTCCACCACCTCCCTAAGGAACCCATTCCAGTGCTTCACCACTCTCCTACTGAAATAGTGTTTCCTAATATCCAACCTAAACCTCCCCCACTGCAACTTGAGACCATTGCTCCTTGTTCTGTCGTCTGCCACCACTGAGAACAGCCGAGCTCCATACTCTTTGGAACCCCCTCTCAATAGTTGAAGGCTGCTATCCATCTTCTCCCCCCCCCCCCGCAACTCTCTGTGGACAAATAAGCCCAGTTCTTCAGCCTCTCCTCATAAGACGTGTCCCCCCTAATGCATTTGCCCCCGCTGGACCCTCCAATTTGTCCACATCCTTTCGGTGTGGGGGGGGGGGAAACTGGACGCAAACTCCAGATTGGCCTCATCAGTGCCGAATAGAGGGAATAACACTTCCCTTGATCTACTGGCAATGCTTCTAAGCAGGCATAGCCATTAGCCTTCTTGGCAACAAGGCACACGTTTGACTCTATCCCCTCTCATCCATTGCAATACCAAGGTCCTTTCTGCAAAACTGCCATGTAGCCAGTCAGTCCTAGTCTGTAGCAGTGCATGGGATCTTCCATCCTAAGTGCAGGACTCTGCACTTGTCTTGTTGCCTCCTCAGATTTCTTTTGACTCAATCCTCCAATTTGTCTAGGTCACTCGATGCCCTACCCTCAGCATATACCTCTCCCCCAGCTTAGTGTCATCCATGAACTTGCTGAGGGGCAATCCATCCATATTCCAGAGCATTAATGAAGATGTTGAACAAACCAGCCCAGGCCAAGCTCTGGAGCAGTCCGCTTGATATGGCTGCCAACTAACATCGAGCCATTGATCACTACCTTGAGCCCGATGATTTGCCAGTTTCTATCCACCTTACAGCCATTCTCCAATCCATACTTCTTAACTAACTTGCTGGCAAGAATACTTTGAGAGACAGTATCAAAAGCTTGCTAAGTCAAAGTATCAATTCACGGCTTCCCATATCCACAGAGCCAGTTATCTCATAGAAGGCATCAGGTTGGCAGGCAGACTTGCCGTGAATCAAGTTGACTGTTCCTATACACCTTCTCTCCTCAATGCTTCAAAATGATTCCTGAAGGACTGCTCCATGATTTCCAGGACAGAATTGAGGCTGACCGGATTCTCCTTCTTCCTTTTAATATGGCCCTATATTTGCCTTTTTCAGTTGCCGGACTCCCTCGATGCCACAAGTTTCAAAGTAATGCCCAAGGCTCAATCCATCAGCCAACTCTCTCAGCACCTTGGACATTGCATTGTCGCTTTTCTAAATAGTCCGTAACCTGTCTTTCACTACTGGGGCTGCTCACCCTCCCATACTATGCTGCCCAGTGCAGCTGTCTGGGAGCTGACCTTGTCTGGAAGACTGAGGCAAAAAAAGTTGAGCTTCAGCTTTTTCACATCATGTGACTAGGTTGCTCCCCATTCATAAGGGTCCCACACTTCCCTGACCTTCTTCTTGTTGCTTATCATACTGTAGAAACCTTCTTGTACCCTCACATCTCTTGCTAGCTGCAACTCCAATGTTTGGTCTTCTTGATACACCCCTGCTGCTTGACAATATTTTAACTCCTCCCTAGTCATGCGTCCATGTTCCACTCTTGAAGCTTCCTTTTTGTGTTAACTACTGAAGATTGACAGTTAAGCAAGCGGTCACCTGCCTATTTGCTATTCTTTCGCACATTGGGATGTTTGTTCTGCACCTCTCATAAGGCTTCTTTAAATATAGCCAGCTCTCCTGGACCTTTCCCACTCTGTGACATTCATACTCTGTGGAGCGTACTGTACCACCATATTCCTCCTTTCATATAATTGTGACTCTACATAAAGCATGCTTTGTAAGATATCAGGGAACGGTATCATTGCAGAAAGTCATTCTCTATCCATATATGCATATCATAATGCATATGAATTATGGATGTGTTCTATGTGTCAATAAACCTCTGGAATTGGGCATCAGCCAATATAGCTCCCAGAGGCAGATCAAGGAAAGTAACCAACACCTGGGCAGGGTGTCAACAACCATTAATAGCCATGTCCAGCAAGGAGCTACAATGCAATGATTCTGCATGAGGCTACACCGGAATGCTCAACCTTGCTTGGAGAGACTCAGCAATGCCCCACAGACATGCCTGGATTGTGCTCCCCAAGACATAGACGAGGGTATAAACAATGTAACAGACCCAACCAGTGGGTACAGGAGTCGGCGAGGGCAAATATACTGGTGACTATATGAGTTTTTCTTTCCCGGAGTGACCAGAGCAGGACTGCACTAGAGTAATCAGGCACCTGCTAGAACCAATTAAGGCAGACAGGCTGATTAGATCACCTGCAGCCAATCAAGGCAGGCTAATCAGGGCACCTGGGTTTAAAAAGGAGCTCACTCCAGTCAGGTGAGGAGGAGTCAGAGGAGAGGAAGTGCATGTGAGGAGCTGGGAGCAAGAGGCACAAGGAGCTGAGAGTGAGAGGGTGTGCTGCTGGAGGACTAAGGAGTATAAGCATTACCAGACACCAGGAGGAAGGTCCTGTGGTGAGGATAAAGATGTTTGGAGGAGGCCATGGGGAAGTAGCCCAGGGAGTTGTAGCTGTCATACAGTTGTTACAAGAGGCACTATAGACAGCTGCAATCTACAGGGCCCTGGGCTGGAACCCGGAGTAGAGGGCGGGTGGGCCTGGGTTCCCCCCAAACCTCCCAACTCCTGATCAGACACAGGAGGAGTTGATCCAGACTGTGGGGAAGATCAATGAGGTGAGCAAATCTGCCAATAAGCGCAGGACCCACCAAGGTATAGGAGGAACTTTGTCAAAAACAGTAGACACATACTGGGCCCTTCTCCTGCCCCCACCTTCGCTGCAAGCAACTAAGGCCATGGCTACACTGGAAACATCAAAGTGCTGTTGCAGGAACACTCCCGTGGCAGCTCTTTCAAGTGCGAGTGTGGTTGTGCATGAGTACTGGGAGAGAGCTCTTCCAGTGCTCCTGATAATCCACCTCCACAAGGGGATTAGCTCCGAGCGCTGGGAATGTGGCTCCCAGCACTTGAAGCCTGTTTACACCAGTGCTTTAAAGCGCTCAGACTTGCTGCACTCAGGGGTGTGATTTTTCAGACCCCAGAGCCAGCAAGTTAGAGCGCTATAAAATGTAACTGCAGACAAGGCCTTAGACCCTGAGTAGATGACAAGACTCCAACAGAGGAGATTGGCCCAGGTTTAAGGAACAAACCTGTATATTAAGGACTGCAATATCCAGTGGAGGTGAGAAAAACTGCTTAATCTAGATGTTGTCCAGTCTAATAGGGTTGAGAGTTTAGACTGTGTGCTTATATTTTATTTTATTTTGGTAAGTAACTCTGACTTTTTGCCTATCACTTAATACAGGGGTCAGCAACCTACAGCACGTGTGCCAAAGGTGGCACGTGAGCCGATTTTGCCTGGCATGCTGCTGCCGCCAGCCCTACTCAGCATCCTGCTGGCCTGGGGTTCCATTCACTCAGCTGGCAGCAGGCTGAGCGGGGCTGGCGGCCGGGACCCTAGACCGGCGGCAGGCACACCCCTGGTTTCCCCCTCACCGCACTTGGGTTCTGCAGATCCCAGGAGTGAGATCCACCGAGGCGCGGGGCCCTGAACCTGCTGCAGGAAGGGCGGTGGCAGCTCACACTCCCGGAAGCCGCAGAGCCTGAGTGCGGTGAGTGGAGAGCCGGGGGGGGGGCACATGGGGACTGCTGCCCGCATGCATCTGCTGCTGGAGCCCCCACGGGGGGCGGGGCACTGGGCCACAGCCTGGGCAGACGCACCTCCCGGCTCCCTCATCACCGCACTCAGGTTCTGTGGCTCCTGGAAGTGTGAGCCGCCGCTGCCCCTCCCGCAGCTCCCCGCCTCCCGCTGCCTCAGCACTCCATGTGGAGTTTTGCCTCCTCGTGGAGCCAGTGTCTGACCAGCATGGGCATGGTAAGGGGAGTCCTGGAGGACAGACAGGGAGCAGGGGGAGGATTGAATGGGTTGAGAGTTCTGGGGGTTCTGTTAGGGGGCAGAGAGTGGTTGGATGGGATGTGGGAGTCCTGGGGATCTGTCTGGGGGTGGGGGTGTGGATAAAGGTTGGGGCAGTCAGGGGACAGGTAGGGGGTAGGGTCCTAGGGGGGCAGTTAAGGTGGGGGGGGTCCCAGGAGGGGCAGTCAGGGGACAAGGAGTGGAGGGGGTTGGGAGTTCTGATGAGGGCAATCGGGGTGGGAAGTGGTAGTGGATGGGGGCAGGGCTAAGGCAGGGCTCTCCCTTCTTTTTTATTGTTGAAATGTGGTAACTCTAGGTGAGGGGAGAGGTGGGGGGCACATGGGGCTGGCACCCGCATACATCCACTGCAGCCTGCAGGAGGCCCCTGGGGGGCACTAGGCCACAGCCTGGGCAGAAGGGGTGGGGGGGGCACAGCTGCTCCCCGCTAGCGGCACCGCCACCTTTGCAAGGCTGCTGCCCCCCTGCACCACACCAGCTCCTCCATGTAGGGAGACCAGATGTCCCGATTTTATAGGGACAATCCTGATTTTTGGGTCTTTCTTATATAGGCTCCTATTACTCCCCACCCCCGTCCTGATTTTTCACACTTGCTTTCTGGTCACCCTACCTCAATGGCTGGGGCTCTCTGCTGCCGCAAGCAGGACGCTCTGGCTCTCTGGTGCCTCCAGAAGGCAGCTCCTCCCTGCTGAGCTGCTGCAGCGGCCCAAGCCCGGCAAAGCCAGTGAGTTGACTCGGGGTGGGGGCCACTGGGGTGGGGTGGAGAAGGCTCATGGGGGGGCTATGCATCCTCCAGGGGAGTTCAGGGGGCGGGGAGGGGGGAACCTGGTCTGCAGAGCAGCCCCTGGGGGCTATAAAGGCTCGTTGGGATTTTCCCCTCAATGAACAGATGCGCAAGGGGGAAGGGGCACAAGGTGGAAGTTTCTCCTGCAGTGCAAAATAACCTTGCACCAGCCCTGTCCCAGGGAGTGTGTGCATCCCAGGTTAAGAACCACTGCACTAAACTGATAAGATCTGCATTTTAATTTAATTTTAACTGAAGCTTCTTAAATATTTAAAAACTTGTTTATTTTACATACAATTATAGTTTATAGACTTACAGAGACCTTTTAAAACGTTAAAATGTATTACTGGTGTGTGAAACCTTAAATTAGAGTGAATAAATGAAGACTCGGCACACCGCTTCTGAAAGGTTGCCGAACCCTGACTTAATATTACTTAATATCATCTTTTATAGTCAATAAATTTGTTTAAATTATTTATCTGTACTAGTGAGTTTGGGGCAAATCTGTTCAGTTTTGCCAATGCTGGTGTATGTCCACTTTCCATTGATGAAGTGGTGAACAAATAAATAAATTTGCACTGCCCATTTTGAGCAGTGCAAGATGGTATATTCCTGGGGTACAGTGCTGGGAACTGAATGGATTTGGCTTGTGCCTTTCTCTGTGTGATTCACGAGTGGCTCTGGGAGCATTCATGCAATCTAGCTGGGTATGGGACTCCACATGAAGTTGTGCGGAGTGATCACAGTTCCTAGAGGGGTTGCTGCTGGTCACTCGCAAGGCATCGTGATAGACAATCCAGCCTGGGGAGAGTTCAGGGCGCACAGTCCCAGGCTGCACCCCGGTCCCAGGCTGCACCCTGCGGGCATCCCACCTGTCAGTTCTCTGAGGGAGTCAAAGTCTGCTTTTCTGAAGTCCAGGGTCTGTATTCTATTGCCCTCCTTTCTTCCTTTTGTCAGGATCCTGAACTTGACCATCTCATGGTCACTGCTGCCCAGGTTGCCACCCACTTCTACTTTCCCTACCAATTCTGTTTGTGAGGAGCAGGTCAGGAGGAGCATGACCCCTAGTTGGTTCTTCCAGCACTTGCACCAGGAAGTTGTCCCCAACATTCTCCAAAAACTTCCTGGATTGTCTGTGCACTGCTGTATTGCTCTCCCAGCAGATGTCAGCAGGGCTGACCCACAACATTTTGGCACCTGAGGCGGGGAGCTCAAATGACACCCCCATGCCCCCCGGCTTGGGCCAATATTTTGAAACTCTGGGTCCTAGTGGCACCTGAGGCCGCTGCCTCAATTCGCCTCATGATAAGGCCAGCCCTGAATGTCAGGGTGATTGATGTCCCCTATGAGAACCAGGACCTGTGATCTGGAAACTTCTGTTAGTTGTCCAAAGAAAGCTTCCTTGACTTCAACCTCCACCACAGCAGCTAAGAGATTCAGTCAAGACAAGAGAGCTACAAATACTGCAAGATAAGATCAGAGACACATGAAGCCGGTGAACGCACTGAGAACCGAAAACTCACAGTGGGAAGAAATAGGAGGGCAGGCAGGTAAAAGCAGTGGCTGGGAGGAAGCCTAAAGCAGTAGACGATACTTACTGTAACTGGAGGTTCTTGGGGAGGTGTGGTCCCTATCTGTATGCATATATACCATGTGTCAGTCTGAAAATTCTTCAAAGCAGTGTCCGTAGGCACATAAGGAGAGCTATTGCGCATGTGCAGGCCGAGCCAAGGGTATAAGGGGCAGTGCAGGGAGATATCTCTGCAATTCCTCTTCTTACTGCAAGTCCAACAGGATCCAAAGCAGAGGATACTGATAGGGACCACATATCTCAGACTCTCCAGTTACAGCAAGTAAGCTCCACTTCTTCAAGTGATGGTCCCTACATATATTCCGCATGTGGATGACTGGCAAGCAGTATTCAGACTGGAGGTGGGTGCAAGAAAGTGGGTAGCATGGATAGATGCAATACTGCTGAATCCACAGCCAAGGCATGAACTATAGTGTGTCAGGAATGGGTGACTAGAACTCCAGGTGGCTGCTCTGTTGATGTTCTGCGGTGGTAGGTGTGTGCACAGGGAACTAATAGCTACACCTGGCATCTTCAGAGACTGGCAATAATCCAGGACAAGTAGGATGCTTAAGGTACTTGTAGAATTGTGCCCAAGCCGAAAAGTATCTCTATTTGGCCAGATAGCAGGTTCTAGTAGATCCCTTTCTACTTTGGTTAAGGACCTTCTGAACAGGAGGATAGAACATGAGTGTTCTATTACTGACACCCATCTAAACACCAGGCCATGAGGTGGAGTGAGCTCAGACTGGGATGCTTGACTTTTCCGTGTCCTGAGTTTGAAGATCTGGGAATGGGCAGATCCTGATTGGTGGGCAGGCTGACATTGTTAGAAGTTCCGTGAACCAGAACTGTTTGGGCCAATAGGGAGCTTGGAGAATGATGTTGGCTCTGTTTTAAATATCTTCCCCATGACTTGTGGAAGTAGGGGAATGGGAAGAAAGGCATATCTCAGGCCATTTGTCCAGGACAGCAGAAAAGCATTGCCCTAGGAGTTGTGACTTGTGGCTCCTCGATAACGTTACATGGGGATTTTTCTGTTCATTTGGGATGCAAAGAGTGGAGTACCCCAGTAGGTCTGCCAAAAAGCTTCTGCTTAGCTTGTCTGCAAGGGAGTTGTGAATATCAGGGATGAGGAGGGATGTGCTCTATTTGCCCCTGAGTGTAAAAGAGATTCCACCTCCCATTGAAGAATCACCTACTGAGAGTGGTCCCCAAAGAGGGAGTTGGAAGGGGGTTTGCGAGGCAGGAAGGGGAGAAGCTCTATGGAGTATCCCTGATGGATAATCTCCAGAACCCAACTATCCATAGTGATCTTGTTCCAGTTGTGGCAGAGTGTAAAGACAGCCCCCAAAGGCAAAAGGGGGATAGATGGGTATCATCAACGGTAGTACGTGGGTCTCAAGCAATGTCAAAAATGGCTTTTGGCCTGTGGTTGAGAGAGAGCAGAAACTGTAGCAGTAAAGGTGGCTGAAAAGCAGGTCTCTGAATCCTGTGGCATGTGCGTGGAGGCTCAGTTAGGCTCTAGTAACAAGGAGCATCAGGAGGTTGGCCTGATCTAAAGGGCTGCCATTTTCTCCTGGGAGACTGGGGTATAAATCTCCAGGAAATAGAGTCAATCTTGAATCCTTTAGTGAGTGCAGGAACTACTTCATTTTCCCATTTAAAGAGGTTGGACTTTTCAAAGGGGAGTCCTGGATGATGTTTTGGACCTCTCTGGGAAACCCTGACAATTGCAACCAAAAGTCCCTTCTCATGACCAAGCCAGTGGCCAAATTCTGGAACCTGGGTCTACAGCATTAACTGCAGCCTGGAGGGCTAATTTTGCCACTAACGTCTCCTATTCTAAAAGAGACTGAAATTGGGCCCTGTCCTCCATGGGAAGTTTATCTTTGAAGTCCACAAGCTTGGAATAATTACTAAAGTCCTATTTTGCTAACAAAGCTTGGTAATTAGCACCATGAAACTGCACCCCTGCGGAGGAAAAGACCTTCCTTCCCAGGAGGTGCAGTGTCTTAGCGCCTTTATCTGCCAGAGTGGCCCTGTGATAGTGTGACTGAGCTCTTTCTGTAGCTGCCTGTATCACCAGCGAGTTGGGGACAGGACTGGAATATAAACATTCAACTCCTTTAGCAGGAACAAAGTATCGTCTCTCGGCTGTTTGTGGTGTCAGGGTACACGATGCCCGAGCGTGTCATACTACTCTGGCCAGTTCTAGTATGGCCTCATTCATTGGAAGGGCCACCTTACTCAGTCCCTGAGGTTGCAGGATGTCCAGGAGCTAGTGTTGAGGGTCCCGGATCTCCTCTAATGGGATCTGTAGGTCATTGGCAACTCTTTGTAACAGCTACTGGTAGTGGTAGTCATCCAGCAGAGAAGGCAAAAAAGGAGTCACCACGTCATCCCGGGATGATGAAGAGACACCCATTGGAACCATCGGTACCTGCGGCTCTGGTTCTAGCCCTTCCTCCTCATACACTAATGGAACAAGTTGGTGAGGGGGAGAGGAGTGATACAACTGCTGAGAAGGGCCTGGATGCCTGCCATAAGAATCCCACGGACCCCAATAATGCCAGAAAGAAGAATTGATCTGTTGAGGGGGACCCCCCAAGGGAATTGATACCAGCAGTCCCAGAAGGGGGCATATCTGGAGGAATGGTAAGAGTAACCTTACAACTATCTTCGGGGCTTGAGCATCTCCGCAGAGATACTGGTGTGGCCATCTCCCCTGACTCATCCAAGAACTGTTCCACTGGTAGCGATGATGCCTTTTGTATCAGGACATTCCTGCCAGATGTTTGGAAATTGGACTGCTCCTGGGACATTGATATAGACTCCCAAGGAGTCAGGACATTCCTTAGAAGGGCAGGCTGGAAAGAAATGGAGACAGTGGATAAGGAATGACTATATCCTCCACTGTTCTGTATGTCTCCATATGCCCTTGTGTCTAAGAGGTTCCATCAGTCAAGTCTGAAGGACCCGGTGCAACTGTAGCAGCTGGATGGTCTTTAGATGAACGAGGCAGTACTGATGATGGGTCTGGATCAGTACTCCTACGCTCAGGTTCTTAGGTGACTGATAGTCGGTGGATCTTTCTTTTTATATGCTTTGCCCTCCAATCTAGGGAGTCTTTAGCAAAGCCAGTTCCTTAGGTTCTGTATGCAACATCTCACCCAGCTTGGAGAGGCTCAGAGAGGAAGGACATTTATTATGGACAGTCCTTGAGGACGATCTGTCCTTGAGCCCATGAGAGCACACACTACTCTCATGGGAGGCCCTAGAACAGTGGTTTTCAACCTGTGGTCTGCACACACCTGGAGGTCTGCAGACTATGTCTAAGATTTCCAAAGGGGTCTGTACCTCCATTCAAAATGTTTTAGGTGTCAACAAATGAAAAAATGTTGAAAGCCACTGTGCTAGAAAAGAGTCCTTGGGCTTATATATTGAAAGCTTCATTCCAAGGCATCAGTTGAGGTCGATTTACAGGGGGTCTCCCTAACCCAGATCGGAGAGGAGCCTAATGACCTTCTTCATCAGATGCTTTTGTAGGCAAAGCTCCCGGACTTCTCAAGTTCTGGATAGGAAGGAGTGACAGATGCTGCAGTTAGCAGAGATATGCACCTCACCCAGACACTACAGGCACCATTAATGTTTATCACTGATGGAGAAGGAGTGAAAGCAGGAGAAGCAATTCTTGAATCCCAGGACTCTGGACATAATCCCAGATCCAGGGAGGGGTTCCCCAACTGGGAAAAAAAAATACTCTATGCTAACTATAACTACTAAGCTAAAATACTAGGGCTGTCAAGCAATTAAAAAAATTAATCGCACTATTAAGCAAGAACAAGCATTTGCATGGCACTGTTGTAGCTGGTGTCACAAGATATTTACATGCCAGATGTGCTAAAGATTCATATGTCCCTTCATGCTTCAACCATCATTCCAGAGGACATACATCCATGCTGATGACAGGTTCTGCTGTCATCAGACCGACACATGTTCATTTTCATCATCTGAGTCAGATGCCACCAGCGGAAAGTTGATTTTCTTTTTTGGTGGTTTGGGTTCTGTAGTTTCTGCATTGGAGTGTTGCTCTTTTAAGATTTCTGAAATCATGCTCCACACCTCATCTCTCTCAGATTTTGGAAGGCACTTCAGATTCTTAAACCTTGGGTGGAGTGCTGTAGCTATCTTTAGAAATCTCACATTGGTACCTTCTTTGTGGTTTGTCAAATCTGCAGTGAAAGTGTTCTTAAAATGAACAACATGCGCTGGGTCATCATTGGAGACTATTATAACTTGAAATATATGGCAGAATGCAGGTAAAACAGAGCAGGAGACATACAATCCTCCCCCAAGGAGTTCACTCACAAATTTAATTAACACCTTTTTTTGTAACTGAAATCAATATATTTGAAAATATAGAAAAACATCCACAAATATTTAATAAATTTAAATTGGGATTCTATTGTTTAACAATAAGATTTAAACTGTGATTAATCGTGATTAACTCAAATTAATTGAGTGAGTTAACTCAGATTAATCAACAGCCCTATAAAATACGTAACTACTTAAAAATATTTTCTGTCTTTGCAGATTATACAATGGAGTGAAGGAGAAGATAATTCTGACTCAGGCCATGTGGCAGAAAGAAGGTGGTGGAGAGGCATGAGCCTACACTGCCTCTTATTCTCTCGGTAAGGAGCGTGAGGAGAGTTACTACACATGTGCAGAACAACGGACACTGCTTTGAAGAATTTCCAGTCTCGGGCATCTGGAGCACATGCATACCCACGTGTGGAATACACATAGGGACCTTGGCTCACAGAAGGAGAAGATAATTAGAGGCCCAAAAGACATTTTTAAATGGAGCAATAACATTTTTTCCCCTTAAGATTGGGGACATAGGAGTGAAAAGAATTGTTTCAACTTTGACCACTATGCAGATTTTCACTCCTTGTTCTGCATGGCTGCCTTCTCATGAGTGACACCCCTTCTTAAAATAAATCTGATATTTCAGATTAGAACTGTTAGTCTTCTCTTTATTAGAGCAGGGCAAATTAGTTTGGATTAATAATTTGCTGAAAAATACAGTTTCAGTAAACCTGAAAATATTTAAGTTTTGACTAATTAATTTTTGCTAGGAAAAACTTTTGGTGAGGGGGACAAAGACTGCATGCACACGGGACTACTGTGACCTTTAACCCAGCGCTTAGGGCACTTGCCTGGATGTGAGAGACCCAGATTTGAATCCCCACCCTGGAGCAGGGAGTGGAAACTCAGGTCTCTGCCCAGGCTATGAACCAGGCTATAGGCTAGTCTGTTCTTATGCTCTTCTGTTTAAAGCCCAGGAGAGAATTAAAATGTCTGTATGGCTTGGTGATTAAAGGTATGCCTACGCAAGGATAAAAATCCTGCAACTGGCCAAGGTCAGCTGACTTGGGGTCACAAGGCTGAAACATCACTGTGTAGACATTTGGACTCAGGCTGGAGCCCAAGCCCAAATGTCTACAGAGCTTTTAGCCTTGCAGCCTGAGCCCCATGAGCCTGAGTCAGCTGACCTGAGCCAGCTGCAGCTGTGCTGTGAGTCTTTTATCCCTGTGTAGATGTACCCTTAGGCACTCCCTGGGCGGGGAAGACAATGTAGACTCAAGTCATCCCTCTCTCTCATTCAGAAGAGGGATTTGAATCCACATATCCCACCAGACCACATCCCCTCCTAGGAGTGCCTTAATCCACAGATCACAGTTGTTCTCACTCTCTCTTTTGCTCAATGGATATTTAGGTATTTATACAAAGTGGAACAGTTTCAATGGGAAAGATCGAGAGCAACCTGCTCCAGAACAGCCTATAGCTTGGTGGTGTGGGGATCTTGAGATCAAGTCCTTGCTGTAGAGTGGGGATTAAAACCTGGGTCTCCTATGTCCCAGGCAAGTGCCAAACTGAGCTGACCATTTTTTCAGATTTTTCAGTTTGCTGGCTGAACTGAAAAATCAGTTATGTGCCCAGCTCTACTCTTTACACACACAAACTAAGGCCCTGACCCTGCAGTCATTGCCTGGGGCCTAAAGAAGAGGTCCTGGGCTATGTCCTCACTGCAAAGTTAGCTCAGGCTGTAACTTAGGTGTTGCCCCTACCCGTAGTTTTTGTCCTTCCCTTTTTCAGCTCCCTGACTTCTTGCAGAATTTTCTGAATCAGTTTGTATTTATAACACATGATGCTGCATCCTAAGTGATCATTACAAACATCTCTTCCCACACAGAGTAAGGTATAATTAGCATGCTTCAGTACTCAGATCCTAAGGCACATTCCTAATCCTAATGTGCTAAGGTACATTCCTCTGATCTTCAGCTGATCAATACTGCTGAAAACCAGTTGCTGGTAAACACAGAGCCGGCTCCCAGAATGCCGCACCAGGAATTGTGCTGCCCCAAGTACGTGATTGGTTTGCTGATGCCTAGAGCCGGTCCTGGTTAAGCAGATGCATGTCCCGTTTTCAGCACCCAAACCGAGACAAGGTCAGCAGATATGAAAACTCTTGGCCAGCGGTCACTTGAAATCACTGGTCTGTTACTGCACAAGAATGTACATCACTGGGGTTTTGTCACAGGATCCACTCACCGCTAAGGATACCTCCTCCTGGCCACTGTGGGATTAGCTCCTTCCAGGTGCTGCACCCTCCTCCCGTCGTCCTCTCTCGCCCTGTGGCTCCTTCTCACTCCAGAAGCTGCAGCTTCCTCTTTGTGACTTGCCCCTCCGGCCACGTCACTACAGTCCTCCCCTTCTGGGTATCTTTCAGAGCAAACCGTCCCAGGCAGTCTGCTCTCTTCAGCCTGGTCTGTGCCATCTCCCCAGTGCCTGGTACGGGAACCAAGGCCAACCCTCTACAGGTTCCAGCTCAGGAGCCTTATTTTCTGCAGCCAAGGTCTATATTATACTATGCCTGGCTGCATTCCCTGATCCTTTTCTACCTTTCTGGCTCTCCACCCTCGTGGGTTTGCCAGCCACACAACTCCCTCCTCCCAGGAAGTAACTGTAGGCTCCTTGCCTCTACAGCCCTAAACACACCTCCCTTCTCTCAGGGAGCGACTGCAGACTACTTCCCTGCAGTCCCTTTTGGCTGTCAGTTCCTAGGCTTTATACAGGCCCTTCCTGTTCCGATCCAGCTAAGCCTTGTCTCTAATTAGTTCTTTCCCTCTAGCTCCTTTTTCAGGTGCAGCCAAAGCAGCTGATTGGCCAACCTTACCACTTTAACTCTCTCAGGCCTTGTGTGGGGTAGACACCCCATCACAGGTTGTAAGGCAACAATGCTGAAAGTTATGCATTTCCTCCTGGAATATATTTTAAAGGAGATAACTATAAAATCAGCCATTTAATCCTTCTAAATTCATACAGACAGAATATACACAAACAAGACCAAGAGACAGACAAACATGGAGCAGTACAAAAGTTTTATTGACATGAGTTTGGGAGGGCTGCCTTACTCACTGTGGTGAAGTGCTAGGAGTACATTTATGTAACCCTTGCCCCTTCCAAAATTAACTTGAACAGTGCTCTTTTGGAAGGTATGTTGCACATACCTCTCTTAAAGCAACCTCTTGATAATTCACCAGGTGGCACTGAGGTCTGATCTTAAGAAAGCTATGTATCCTCCTCTTCTGACTAGATAATAAGTTACCAAGACAGTGATTGTATCCACATTATTACTATTGACAAGTATAAATTGTGGCCACCATAAAGAGGGTGGGTAGATGGAATATTTCCTTCACATATACACAGTTCCTCTAATGGGAAAGTAATTTAAGTCTGTAATGAAATAAAAAATATTTCAGGTTAACTGCAATGCAAATGTTATTTCACAGCAACTACATAGTAAATCCACTATAAAAACTGGTAATTACATGGTAATTCATGTTATTGCTGATACATTATCTCTGGACAACCATGTAATTAAACTTGTGCTGTAATTCTGTCAATAAGATCTGTTTGGTAAAACCATTTCCTAGATTCATTTTTTAAAATGCTATTGAAAGAGTAAAAAAGTTTTACATCATACATTAAGAACTCAATTATTAGAGGAGCAAATTTTCAACCATCCCAAAGAGTGGGAAGTTGTGTGAAATAACTGATTTATTGCATTATAATGTCTCTCCCTTTTCTTTTTTAAAGATAGGAGTTATAATGCAAACTCATAACAGTTCCAACACATGAAGCCTACAATAAGCAAGAGAGAAACAAAAGCACATTTCAGCAGGCAGACTATGGGGTAATCAAAATATTTAATATGGCTTGTAGCTGAAATTAATTGATCTATGTTTCCAATCATTTTAATTATTGCCACATTCCATTCACTCTTCATTAAGTGAAGATAAAAACATGTTCAGTCTTTAAAAGGCATGTACATGAGCTTTAAGCCAGTACTGAACATATTGTGCAACTCATCTGTATGCAACACATGAATTTCATAGAATATATTTATATACTGTATATATATATATATATATATATACACACACACACACACACACACACACAATTTTCTGTAGTGATACCCCTGAATAAAATCATTTAAGCAATAGTAATTTCCATATTAAAAAACCCTTTTATGAGGTTGGCATAACTTCCCACTACTAAGTTTAAATCAATAAAATTTCCAGATTAAAGCAATAAAATATTTTCATTATGAACATCTTATTTCCATACAAATTAAACTGTGGTCCCGTACACACATTACATTACAAGGAAACTATTTTAATTTTAAAAAATTATTTACATATTTGAGTTATTTGTTGTTTAATACAGAGATTACGTGAACACTGAAAACTGTATGATAGGCAGATTTATTAGATTTTTCTATTTGTAATTTGTTGTGCAAATTCCAAATCTTTTCTTTTGAGTTAGCCTCTATTTGCCTTGTATTACTGCTGCTGCTTTTTGGTGTACTGAGAAGGCTGGGTGACTTTACTTCTGGGAACAGGAAGAAAAGATTTAACTCTTGAAACACCCAACTCAGTCTTTGATTTACTGTTGGCGCATTCCACAGTGCGATTGCTGCTGAGAGGACGGATCCCATCCTGTGAATAAAATAAAGCATCTTTTTAGCATAAGCACATCCATCATAAGAACCAAGAACACCAAAAATGAGCAAACCAGTGAGTGTCTACTGTTTACACCATCTTGCACCTTTTGGAAGCCTGATAGCCACAGGAAAAGAATAAATGTTCAGGTCCTGGTGAACAGTTTTAGCTTTCTTAACCAGTTAGAAACCAATACTCTAATAGAAGTTGCTTTTGTAAAAAAAAAGCTAACAGGGCATTTCTTCAGTAAAAACTTCTTAACATATCACACAAGGACAATGGTAGTGCTCTGCACTGTCATTGAGAAGCCCTAAATGTTATTCTTATTCTCCAAATCCCAATTGCTGGATGAGCAGGGATTTGAAACACTATGGAGGTAATATATTCTCTTTCCTTCATTAGGTAGAGAAGCCCCTGTGGAAGGATGACAGCTGTAAACTGGGTTGGGGAGATGCATGTTTAAATCAGGGACACAGCAGGAGATCTCTTGGATGATAAACACAAGATTCAGTATTAGGGCTGGAATAAAATAATCCATAGACACATTCATTGTTACCCCATCACAGCAACAATGCTAAATGGAGCTAAGGTTGAAGTGACATTTCCATTTTAAAACTTCTGTTTTCAGTTGCTCGTTTTCTTATAAAATGACTTTGAAATGTCTTGTGCTTGGCTGCAGCCTAGCAGCCAGTTTATCTGGAAGGTTTTATAAAAAATGTCCAACCATTTTTGAGGTACCATATTTTAATGTGGAATGGAACACATGAGAATTGGTTCTAAACTCTTACTCCCTAATACTGACTATTCCAGATTCTAAACTGATTTCAGAGGAACTAGGGCAAATTATACCAGCTGATGATTGGTACTGCTCTCCTTACTTTTCTCTCTCTCTTCCTCTGAACAAGAAAGGTTCCCTGGACTATATGGACCATTTCTTCCTCCTCTCATCCCCAAAAGCTCAGCAGTCCAACTGAGGTTTGCAGCACCACTGGCACTTTTAAGTTACGTTCTTTTTAAATCTAAATTTAAAACATTGAATAAGCACTACTTTAGTGTGAACAATAAGCAGCGGGGTAGGTGTGTATGAAGACCCTCCAACTGCTGCTGGAAGGACACTATCCTACTTTGTGGACTGTTTTAAAATTCACCATCTGCCATACTGGCTGTTCTTCAAAACCGTCTTCACTAGCCACTCAGTATTTCAAAGCATCTAAAACCTTTAATTGGCCTTTCAAAATTCTCAAGTACATGTGGTGTGCTAGTAAAATACCACCTGATGTTTTTGTGCCCGTCATAAGATTCAGTAGTTTTGTAAATCTATCCAGACAGCTGATTTGTTGCTGAGAGCTTCTTCTCCTATGTTGGAAAAAAAACAAACAAACCCCACATAATGAGCCAATTATCATCTTTCCAATTCATACTGCAGCTTCTTTCTTTTGTAATGTAATGTCAGGGTAGCAGTATTATTTAAAAGTGTGGTGTAGTCATGCTACAATTCTATGGGCAGGTCTATACTACAGAGAGAATTGACGCTCTGAGATCAATCCACCTGCAGTCAATTTAGCGGGTCTAGTAAAGACCCACTAAATTGACTGCAGATCACTCTCCAGTCGACCCCTGTACTCTGCCCCCGACGAGAGTAAGGTAAGTCGATGGGAGATTTTCTCGGTGTAAACCTTGCGGTAACTCGATGTACGGTACGTCGACTCCAGCTACGTTATTCTCTCTCTTTCTCTCTCACACACACACGGCACAGAGGGTAGTTGCTTAGCATGCAGCATAGGCCAAATCAGTTCCCCTCCAAAAAATGTCTTATCACCACAGAAATGAGGTGAGGATAGTGATATTATCCCCGTTATGAAAGCAGTTTTTTTTACTGGTCCTTTCTACTCATATAGTAGCTGATTTGCTGTGGCAGAAACTGCATTGAGCAGAAGAATGAAATAGCCCTAGGCATTAGAGGCACTGGGGATATCCATCTGTCTTCAGTATTGCTGCAGAACAGATAGTACTTTTAAAAACCTGTTTGCAGATTCCTAATCTGGAGACTGAGACCAGCTAATACTCGATTCTAACTTCCTATGAGAAGAAGATGATTTCTAGACAATGCTGGGATTTATATGGTAGGGCCTAAGGACAGGATATACATTTCTCTTCCATCTTTTCTAGGAAACAAGTACTGCTTGTGCGAAGGAAATGTACAGAGGAAGGGAAATTGCATGTTCTGCCCAACCTTAACATACTGCACTTACACCATACTACTGGTCAAAAAGCAAAATATAGATATTTCCAAAACAGCACCTTGGAATGAATCTAATTCTTACAATTTTTGTTTCCAATTGATCAACAAGATAATTAACTAAGCTTATATAGTTATTACAAACCATGCTATAATATAGTTTTGACAGCAAAAAACATGCTAACTAATAAAACAAAACATGTAGCCAGATATCAAAATTCATAATATTAGCACAAATGCAGTCAGCTATGTTTTTGAACCACGCAGATCATCAAATCACTGCCATATGGGGTTAGGAACTTCTTTACTTAAATAACAAAAGAATATCAATACAGTAGGTAATCCTTTTTTGTTAAAAGAAAAAACTCTATAAAGAAGTATAGTCCCAAACTTTCATCTACCTTCAAAATTGTAGTGGGAACTGATCTCCAGATTTTAAATAAAAATCTGGAATACATTCAGTGACATTTTAAATATTTAAGGTAACTGCCAATAGGCCAATAAAAATACAGTAAGTGTTACAATAGAGAGGTGACAAGATAATTCAAAAGAGCAACAACTTAAGAGTGCATGGTGTAGCTGGACAGCTGTATTTCATAAGGCATCAAAGCAATTAGCTTCATTGCACAACTCTTCATTAAAATCTGCTGTTATGTTTATGTTACACATGCTAACTCATCTACATATCAATACAGAACAAGGGACTTAAATTTAAACCCTATAAAATAGCAGAACAGAGAATATTTAATGAACCTACAAAGCTCCATTTATAATTTATTTTCTCATTAAAAAGGTGTGTTATTGTGATGGGTTGGATCACAGAACCCCCCCCCCCCGGGAGCTGCCAACCGATGTGCCAAGACTACTTCTATCCCTGTTTTCCCTGCCAGCTCAGGACTTCAGCACCCTGTGTCGCTGAGCCAGACGCTCTTGTCTACTTCAACAAAGACCCAGAATCTGAATTACCTGCCCCAAAGCTGCAGGTTTACGTGAAAACAGGTCACAGAAGCGTGCTTGTCTTTAGCACCAACTCCCAGTGGGGTCTAAACCCAAATAATTCTGTTTTACCCTGCATAAAGCTTATGCAGCGTAAACTCCTAAATTGTTCGCCCTCTATAACACTAGTAGAGAGATACGCACAGTTGTTTGCTCCCCCAGGTATTAATACATACTCTGAGTTAATTAATAAATAAAAAGTTATTTTATTAAATACAGAAAGTAGGATTTAAGTGGCTCCAAGTAGTAACAGACAGAACAAAGTAAGTTACCAAGCAAAATAAAATAAACTGCGCAAATCTATGTCTAATCAAACTAAATACAGAAAGGATCCTCACCAGTTCCAGAATGCTCCCTTTTACAGGCTAATCTCCTTTTAGCCTGGGTCCAGCAATCACTCACACCCCCTGTAGTTACTGTCCTTCCTCCCAGTTTCCTTTAAGTATCCTGCGGGGGGGTGGGGGTGGGGGTGGAGAGGCTCCTTCTTTAGCCAGCTGAAGACAAAATGGAGGGGTCTCCCAGGGGTTTAAATAGACTCTCTCTTGTGGGTGGAGGCCGCCTCCTCACCCTTTGTAGAATCTGGTCACAAAATGGAGATTTGGAATCACATGGGCAAGTCACATGCCCATGCATGCCTCAGGACTTGCAGGCAGCAGTCATTACCCACATGCTACCTTGAATGTCCTCAGGTAGACTTCTTATGTAGATTGGAGTCTTCCAAGCTCTTTTGTCTGTTAAATGCTTCTTGATTGAGCACATTCCTTTCCCAAGAAGTGACCAAATGTTATAACTAAGGGTACTTAGAAATCAAGCAATTATACAGCCAATGTTCATAACTTTGAACACACAAATGGTGCCTGCATACAACTAGGATGAACATAACCAGTAGATCATAACCTTTACATAGATATGTTACATGGCATATGTAGCAAAACTCTATTCCAGTTATATCATACATACATTTATAAGCACCCCCACCCCATAAAGCCTTATGGGGTACACTGTCACACCCTCCCCTGAACTTACAGCCAGAGACTTGGACACTGTCCATGGCGGAGGCAGTACCTGTAAAATTTCTGTTTGTCTTTGGTCACACTCCTTTTCAGTACCTTGAAACCATGTGATGTCATTCCTAACGGTTCTAGCCCGTTTTGGGGTTCCTGGTCCCCGGATGCCTGAAAACAGGTTGCGGTATAGTATTGCTAACAGAATGCAAGCAGCAAGATCTGTTAAAGTGGAGCTGTCTTGGCATTTAGCCACCAATGCCCTGAGGCGGTGTGCCTCAGTTTCCCCCTTTACACAGCAGCATGGGCCTGTTATGCTTTTGCTGCTTTTTACAGATACGGGCTGAAAAGTAACATGCTGGTAGGGCTGTCTCGTCACCATCCCTAGCATGTTCAACAGCTTTTTCCACATCTTTAAAGGGTTTACCACCAGTATGAATTCTTTTGTTTTATCCCATAAGTGAATTAGCAAAAGACATAAGATTAACAGCAAATCTACGGTGGACAGGCTTCGTTCACTCAGTTTGACTTGTTTAGCATCTATTGCATTTTCCCAGTTCTCTGTGCTCTCTGATGGGGTACACTGTCACAATTATATTATATATATATTATACTGTTGTAATGAAGTTTAACAGAGACTTGCAGCTAATGAATGAAAGCTAATTCCTAAAACTAATTTAATTTTATCTATTTGAACATTTTTAATCACATAGGGCTGAATTCTGCCATCCTTACTCAAGCTAGGCATCAAGATATGCCAGAGCCCTCACGGTAAGAGATACCGGCTTTCAGACTGGAATTTCCCGCATGAGCACAGACTTCAGTGGAAAAAGCATCCTAATTGCTCCAAGAGCTTCTACACTGGACATCCTAGGGAAAGAGCAATGTCTTAGAGCTGGTACTGTGGGCTTGCTGGCAGTCTCACTGAGGACCAGGGGCTTCAACAGAGGCATATCAAGGAGCTGCTGTGTCTCCTAACTTGGCTTCTTGCGCAGAACCTTCACATCATCTCATGAGCTGGAGCTTGGTATTTCAAGTCCTGAGGAATCAATGCTTGATGGGCGATGGAGTGCTTTGGTGGTGATGTTCACTCACTGGGCTTATGGGAAGTGTAGGAAGAGCTTGCCTTTAGGTTTGCTGCTTGAGATCCTACACTTCAGCATCACAGACTTTTTTATAGCTTTCCTTCAGGCTACATGCCCATAGGTGCATGTTCCACTGTTCCGATGTTGGATTTCTGTTTTGCAGCTCAGTGCTCATTTTCTCTGTTGATCTGGTCCTCCTCTCATTTTTCTAGGTTCTTTTTCTCTTCCTTTTGCAAGTATGGGATCAAAAGAGGACGAAAACCACTCAGCTTGGAGTTCCAGGATATTTATGTGCATCCTGGATACCTAGGGAGACCACATTCCCTGTGTCATATAATTGTCCAAGTGGAAGCCTGCCAGGGCTGTGTCAGTGATAATCATCTTGTCCAGGGAAGAAGGAAGAAACAGACCCCCCCTCCCCCATGCATACGTGATGTGAGTCTGTTCATCACTGAAGTCATGACAGTACCTTGGTGGGGACTGTTAACATGAAGTCCATGGAATGATGGTTTGGTGAGTAATGGACTGGAGCCGCATCTGAATACAGCAAAGGTGGAGTCATGCAAAAGGGGTCACGTGTACATGAAGCCATGTGGCCTAGGAGGGATAGGCAAGTCCAGGCTGGTAGATAGGATTGCTCACAATGTAAGTTATGATGTTGCTCATTGCCTGGAACATGTCTTTTGGCAAATAGGCCCATGCTGTGACTGAACTGATGTCAGCCCCTATGAAGTCCAGAGACTGTGTGCAGTCTGTGATCGATTTCTCAGTGTCGACACTGACTCCAAGGGACAAAAGCAGGTTGAACAGCATGGAGGTTGAAGCTTGTGTTTCTTGACAGGACCATAAAGCTAGAAGCCAATTGTCAAGTTATAGAAAATGAGGACCCCCTAAAGTTTGATATAGGCTGCTATAACAGAAAAAAAATTGATAAAGACTCTGGAAGCAATGGCTATTCTGAAGGAGAGCACTCTGCACTGGAAATGGTAGGTGCCCACTGTGAATCTCTGGAAATATCTGTGAGCTGGAGGGACACTGATGTGAAAATACATGTCCTTCACATTGAGAGCCGTAAACCCCATGCTTTTCTCTAAGGATGGGATAATCACTGCCAGGGTGATGATACAAAACTTGAATTTGTGAATGAAGTGACTGAAATGTCAGAGTTCAAGGACTGGTCTCCCCCTGACTTTCTTCTTGGGTATCAGGAAGTTGAGTAAACGCCCGTTCCCTGATATTCTGTGGGAACGCGTTCTACTGCTCCCTGTTGTAATAAGGAATTCACCTCTTGGGTGAGGATGCTGTCATGAGAGTGGTCCCTGCAAAGGGACAGGAAGGAGGGGTCTTGGAGGAGGTAGCATGATAAACTTGATTGTATAGCCATGGTGGTGATGTTCAACATCCATTTGTCCATTGTTATCGCATTCCAAGTGTGGAAAAAGAGGGCTAAACAACTCCGAAAGGTGGTAGGAGGGTTGTGAGGTGACAGACATAGCAGTTGGCAACTCTTGGGGTCACTTCAGAAATACCTCTTGGCTGGAGGTTACAGCTGTGACATCAAAGCCTGAAAAGAGGGCCCTGAGAGTCAAGATCACTGAGTTTTCTGGCATTTCCTTGGGGGCTTATCAGGTCTCTGAGGATAGAATGGGGGCCCCACAGAGTTGAGTGGATGGTGGAATTTGCACTTTGGAGCAAGAATGTAGATGCCGAGAGAGTGAAGGATGGCTCTGGAATTCTTGAGGATATGCAGTGATTCCTCTGTCTTCTGGTTAAAAAGATGGGATTCACTGAAAGCGAGAGATCTTCAACAGTGCACTGTACCTCCCTTGGGAACGGGGCCGGCTCCAGACACCAGCCGACCAAGCATGTGCTTGGAGCGGCACCCTGGGGCAGGGCAGCGCTCGGGTTTTTGTTTTTTTTTGTTTTTGGTTTGGCAGTGCGGTGATCGGAAGGGGCCTTGCTTCCTACTTTGCAAGATTCCCCTCAGTTCTATTAATGCATCAAAATAACTCCTGTTAGCTGTCTAAGTATACATGTAGCCCCCTTTGCTGCACCTCACCAACATTCACTAATTTAACCCCAAACTGAGATTTTACTTCAAAAGGAAAAAGTGCCAGAAATTCCATGAGGTCCACTAGAGACTTCACTATTGCTACTGATTTTATGTGGAACACATTCTGATACTCTGATGCTAGGCACCAAACAAAACCCTACGGATAGGCAGCAGAGATAACAAATGATCTCATAGCATCTCTGTTAGGTAGGGAAGCATTATCCCAATTGAACAGACAGGGAGCTGAGACACAGGTATGTTGAGTATCTTGCCCAAAGTCAGTCAGTCACACTCTTTGTCTTTGTCTCTCTCTCTCTCACACACACACACAGACACACATACATGAACACACACTTACTTCCTGGTAGAGCTAGGAATTCAGTCCAGATCTCCTAAATCCAGTGCCTCTTCTAGCCAAGAATATACCTTCAGTACATGTAGAATTGCACTTTAATTTTGTGACGCTAGGGAGAATTTAACTCTCACTATGAAAATTGCACTGCTGAGCTTAAGTTAGAAGTTAAAAGGAGAAAGGCTTGTACATCCTCTCTGGAGGAAGGTCTTGTGGTTTACACATAAAATTAATTCAAGGGGGCCTGGATTCCATTCCCAACCCTATCACAGATTTCCTGTGTGGCCTCGGGCAAGTCATTCATTTCAGTTTCTTCATCACTAAATGGATGATACACTTCACTGGGGGGTGGTAAGACTAAATTGCTGTACATAAAGAACATTGAAATTCTAGGATGGAAGGTAACATTTATACAAGTAAAGTATTATCAGAGTCTCAGTGTTCCTGAAGAACTCAGTATCATTATGCTACATATTGAATTTTTTAATATAGTAATGTTTTCCCTTTATAGATTTCAAATGGATGTAATCTGGAAAGAAGGTAGGTAATATCCCCCCATGGTTTCTTCAGAAAAATAACTGACATTCAACAAATAAACTTGTGATCATCCAATTATTTTCTGACTTATGACTTTATGCCCTCCAGTAACAAATCAGCAGCTTTTTGGTACCTAAGCCGTCACATGTTTAAACTACCCTGTAGTTAATATTGTCTGTTTACATCCGGACTCTTGTTTCCCAAAAGTGGGAGGACCAATTCCAAATGGATTCATTCTTTCTGGTTTTTTTGGTTTCTTATAAGATAGGGTGCCAAGAGAGCAGTGCATTGAAACATACAAGTTCAGAAGGAAAGAAGTTAATCCCCATTTAAAAAAAAAAAAATGCTGATCTATGTCTTGCTTGCTCAGCCTCCTGTACTATAATTGGTTTCAGTTTCTCAAAATTTCCACCATCTGGGAGCTTTCCACTAAATGTCAGGCTGACTCATTTCTAGTTACGGAAGACACTTAGGAGTAATCTGGTTCAAACTGGCATATGCTCTGGTAATCACTAATATGGATGACAAAGCAAACCATATTCAAGCAATTAGTGTCAAGTAGTAACAGGAATTTTGACTACTTCAGTTCATTTAATCATTTTAGCTTGTAAGGCTACTATGAAAATGTTGAATGCTAGAAAAGTCCAAATTTCAGAAAAGTTTGATTAAAATAATTGAAATATGACTGACTATGATACTTATCAGTAGATATCATTATGTAAATATGAAAATCACACATGGGCCAAATGCATATCTGATTTAATGACCAATGAGTTTGGTGGACACACACCAGGGAAAAATTTAGCTCATGGTGCCTGAAGTATGTTTCCTAAACATTATTAATCATATCGGTTTACCAACTGGTCAGGAAATACCTTGTCTCTCTAATTAGGAGATGTCAAGGCATTTTAATCTTTCTGATTCCCACCAAGAATTCAAACACAGATTTGTAGTGAGCCCTAGAAAATCTTCAAAATACTTTGTACACTCTTATGAAACATGCTGTGCATCCCATACCTTTTGTGACACCAATTTACTTGGATTAGTATTGCTTGCTGAAAATATAGGACCAATTTGAGAGCTTCTGAACATAACCAGCTCATCCTTAGAATTGGCAATCTAAAAGAAAAGAAAACAATATTTTGGAAGTCTTTTATATTTCATTTTGAAGATTCTTGGGGTCTATTTTTAATGCATGTTTTACTTTGCATGGGAGATTGTGGGAGTTATGTGTAAACTTCAAAAGAAGGATTAATAAATCTTCACTGTATCCAAGAAAAAAAAGGGAGTCAGATTCAATATAAGTTTACAGACTCATAGAAATGTAGAGCTGGAAGGGACTGCCTGAGACCAACTAGTCAGGGGGTCTCAAACACGCGGCCCTCGGGGCTCTTCTGTGCGGCCTGCCAATCTCCCTGCGCCCCCCCACTTGGGGAGGGCAAACTACAGCAGCCCGCGGGATTGCCCCCGTGGCACCACGAGCCCCGCGCCGCTCCCTTAAGCAGCTGGCAGCACAACCCTTAAGGCTGGAGGGGAGAAGGGAGGAGGCAGAGGACTCCTGCATTGCCTCTCTTCAAGGTACTGCCACCCGCAGCTCCAACAGGGAACAGGGAACCGTGGCCAATGGGAGCTTCATGGGAGGTACCTGGAGGAGCAGCAGCAGAGCCCTGTGCCCACCCCTGCTTCCCGAGGGGCCGTGGTTCCAGCTACTTCCTGGAGCGTTGCGGCGTGGGGCCTGGAGCCTGCCCTTCCCCCAATGCGCACCGCTGCCACCCCAGAGCTGCTCTAGATAAGCAGCACCAGGCTGGAGCTCACACCCCGCACGCTTCCTGGACCCCAACTCCCTGCCCTGAGACCCCTGCCGCATCCCACACCCCTCCTGCACCCAACTCCCTGCCCTGAGCCTCCTGCTGCACCCCATACCCCTCCTGCACCCAACTCCCTGCCCTGAGCCCCTTACCATACCGCACCTCTCTCCTGTACCCAGCTCCCTGCCCTGAGCCCCCTGCTTCACCCTGCACTCCCTGCCCTGAGCCACCTGCTGCACCCTCCACTTGACCCCCTGCTGCACCCCTCACCCCTCTTGCACCCCACATACCAACTCCCTGCCCTGAGCTCCTGCCACACCCTGCATCCCTCCTGCACTCCCTGGTGACAGGGAAGGCGCAGCATTGGGGTTGGGACTTTGGGGAAGGGTGTGGAAAGGGGCAGGGAACGGGTGGGAAGAGGCAGGGCCTCTTGGAAGGGGTGGAGGGGGGGCGGGGCCGGGGGTAGTGAGGGTTGGGGTGTCAGTGATGTGGCCCTCAGGCCAATGCACTGGACCTCATGTGGCCCTTGTGGTCATTTGAATTTGAGACCCCTGAACTAGTCCATTACCTCCTTCTCTCCCCCCAAGGGAGAGGAGGGGGCAGGGCCAAGTATACCTAGGACCACCCCCGACAGCTGTTTGTCTAACTTGTTCTTAAAAGCCTCCAATGATGGGGATTTCATAACATCACTTGATACCCTATTCCAGTGTTTAACTCCTCTTGTAGTTAGAAAATTATCCTAAGATCTAACCTACATTTCCCTTGCTGCAGATTAAGTTTGTTTTACCTTCATTGGATATAGATAACAGTTGATGATCATCCTCTTTATAATAGTCCTTAACATATTTTCGTATGTATCAGGTCTCTACTCAGCCTTCTTTTCTCATGATGAAACATGGCCAGTTTTTTTAACCTTTCCTCATAGGCCAGGTTTTCTAAAGTTTTTATCAGTTTTGTTGTTCTGCTCTGGATTCTCTCATTTGTCCACATCCTTCTTAAAGCATGGCACCCAAAATCAGACACAGTACTCTAGCTGGGGCCTCACCAGCCCGGAGTAGAGTGAAACAATTACCAATCATGTCTTACATACAACACTCCTGTTAATACACCACAGAATAACGTTTGCCTGTTTTTCAACTGCATCACATTTTTAACTCAGATTCAATTTGTGATCCATTATAACTCCAAGATACTTTTCAACAGTACTACTGCCTAGCCACTTATTCCCCATTTTGTAGCTGTGCAGTTGATTTTTTTCTTCTTTAGTGTAATACTTTGAATTTCTCTTTATTCAATTTCATCTCTTTAATTTCAGACCAATTTTCTAGTTAATCAAGGTCATTTTGAATTCTAACCTTGTCCTCAAAAGCGCTTGCAACCGCTTCCATCTTGGTGTCATCTGCAAATTTTATAAGCATTCTCTCTGCTGCATTATCCAAGTCATCAATGGAATCCCACTAGATATATCCTCCCAGTTTGACAATGAGCCATGATTATTCTTTGAATACAGTTTTTCAACCATTTGGGCTCCACTTTACAGTAATTTAATCTAGACAATATTTCCCTAGTTTGCTTTTGAGAACATCATGTAAGTACAGTGTCAAAAATGTTACTAAATTCAAAATAAATCATGTCTACTTCTTTTCCCCTATCCACTAGCCAGTAGCTCTGTCAAAGAAGGAAATTGGGCTGGGTCAGCATGATTTGTTCTTTGAAAAGCCATATTGGCTATTACTTATCACCCTGTTATACTCTAGATACTGGCAAAATTATTAATCAATTTGTAAGAATCTTTCCAGTTATCGCAGTTAGGCTGACTGACTGGTCTATAATTCCTGGATCCTCTTTGTTCCCCTTTTTTTAAAGATAGATACTATATATGTTTGCCATTCTTCAGTCCTCTAGGACCTCACCCATCCTTCATGAGTTCGTGAAGATAATTGCTAATGGTTCCAAGATTGCTTCACTCCTTGGGTGAATTTCATCAGGCTCTGCCAACTTTAATACATCTAATTTCTTTAAATATTCTTCATCTTGTCTTTCCCTATTTTGTCAAGGAAAAACAGGGTCAATGACACCAGCTGCCATCCCTTAAGCCGTGCCTTTTAGAATTGCCACAACCAGTAAATACATTTTAAAAGTGTTAAATCCTGTCTACACAAGTGTTTAAAAATGTTAGCTAAAATGAGTTAGCTAACATGCTTTTAAACCATCCATTTTCCCTAGTTCAGACATGGCCTTGGAGTGAATCCCTGCTGAGATGTCAAGGGATTAGCTGGCGCAGCTTCAGTGCATCTGGCTCATAGCATATAGCTGCTAAAACCTAACTTCACAGGCAACTAAATAAAACAGGATTAGAAAGCTTCCCACCACAATTATTTCTTGATTAAAAGTTTGTTGGTATCTAAGATCACACAGAATGTGCAATAAAACAAAATTGCTGGAAAGATTTAAACAACAAGGGAATTGTTTATGGAGATCCTTGAGGGTATAATTAGGTATAATGGGATTATGGTAAGCAAAGTAAGTGTACAATGTGCATCAGAAAAGCTTTATATTCCTATTAGATGATGAAATAGTCTACCAGTGGAAGTAGTGAAAACACAACTGACTCAATCACTTAAAATTAGGCTGGTGAAAGCAATATGATGTGGAGAACAATAATGCATTGAAGCAGATTATCTGACAGCACTTTAGCTTCTCTAATATTTATGAATCAATACATTTTAGCATCCACTGCAAATTCCTGAGTGTATGACATGACATTTAAGGTTAAACTTTTTTTAAAATAAAATAAATCATAATAAAATCTACCACACATATATTAGTCTATTTTAGCACATCTCCAGTCAATAAAAAATATTTTAAAATCTAAGATCTATTATGGATTAAACAGCTACATATGATAATGATGTAAATTATTTAAACCGCAGTGTTACCTTGCTTATATCAGACTCTGATTTGCTGGAACACATACTTTGAAGCTCCTGCACAAGATCTACTTCATCATCAGAACCAAGGGACAGCCTTTGCTCCAGATTTAACACTTTTAGCTGCTCATTCTCTGAAGAGCTATGAAAATAAAACAAGAGACAGGACAACTGAAAGTGGGCTATGGCACATAATATATTTACACACACACACACACACGACACTGGGAAATGGTATCATTCTTTCATAAAGATTGTATAACTACACAGTTTATTCAGTAATGCCTCTACTTTAGGATGTACCAACAAACAGAATGGAAATAGTATCCAGTTTAGGCATCAGTAGTTGTCAGTCTTTAATTTTGTTGCTTCATAATAGACCCTCTTCTACCCAATTTATTCTACTCTCTCCATTGTTTCAGCAAGAGATGCTTCTGTATGATAAGTACAAGTGTCATTCGGCAGGAGAGTTCTTCTTTCTTTTGCTTACACCAATTCAGCACTGCAGCTATCCTTCCACATTCTTTTTTTGGAACTATTCCCAACTATTTAAACTAAAAGGAGCCACTGCTAGAAGCACAAGGGATTCTGTGCTCTGCAAAAATGTGAATTTCAGATCTGGAGTTGTCTCTTGCATATGGTAGCACAAAATGCAGTCCCCTTGGACCATTTGTTCAGTAGCTACTTAAAAATATTCCATATCATTTAGACTAAAATGCACATATTATACAAACTTCAGATTTCCATTCAGTAGGCTGAAATAGCCAGAGGGTCTTCTTTGTACACCTCTGGATGAAAAGACAGCCTTCTGCTTTTTATAAGCCAAAGTAAGAGGAGTTTTATATAATATTCCCCAGAAAATTCCCTAGAAAATTCTAATAATAAATAAAGGAACATACTCTGTGGCAAGGTTTGAGCTACTGAAATAGGTTCTAAATTATAATTAAAGGCCTCCAAACCCACCCCCTCCAATTAGAATTAAAAAGCCTACACTTCTTCAGCTCTGAAACCAAAAGTAATCATACCAAGCATAAACCCTTCACTTAGTCATAAGAGTGAATTGGTTTTTGACACAGTAGTGTCTGTGCTCTTTGCTAAGTGCTAAAAGAAAAAAAAAACCTGACTTACTTTTTGATAAGAGAAGCCATTTTGTTGCAATTTTGTTGCAACACATTCTTTGTTTTTATACCTGCACAAGAGGGGGGGGAAGTTAATTTGTTAGTACATAGCATAATTCTATTGTTTTCTTCATTTTAAAAGCTGTAAAGAATAGGCAAAACATATTCCTATTTGCTTAACATCAGACATCATCAGACACCATCAGACCACAGCACGCCCCGTATCCTGTCAAGATCACGTTAAGGACCCAGTCTGCTTTAGGAAATGGCAGTGGCAATTCAGAAATAGCACTCTTCTCCCTGAGTCAGTACTGAACAAACCAATATCTTAACATAGGGTTGGGGGTATTGTGCTGCTGAGATGGCCATTTCTTTTATTTCAGAAATAAAGCTGAGGTTGGACCTCTCACTCGTGGACATTAAAAATAGCATGGTACTTGTTACCCAAGTAGGAATGTTACCCATAATAGGCTATCTAAATTACACCTTCAGAAATTTCATTCTGGCTGCCTAAAATCCTCCATGTAGTTTCAGTTTGACAGGGTATTCTTCAGTTTTATTTCTGAACTAGTGTATAATCTTGCTGTGGGCTGTTTTTTAATTTATAATTTTTATTATTTTTTCTAAATACAACAAATATACCAAAATAGCAGATTCATCATAATACAAGTAGTAAATAAAGAGGTTTAGGATAAAGGGAGAGAAGGGAAAGCGACATATCTATCTTCAAGGTCCACATTAAATCGCTGACCTCTAAAAAGTCAGTCAATGACTTTGAATTTTTCAGACATCCCTCTTCTGCACAATGCCAGTTTGCTTGTTAGCTGCAAGGACAGCCATATCACTGAGCCAGGCATCAATATTTGGTGGGAATTGATTTTTCCATTTTTGCAGTATTAATTTTTTAGCAACATAAGCTGCATGTTAGAACCAAGCTGCCTTGTTACCAGGAGCACATCCAAGAATGAAACTTAAGGGGGAGGGCTTCATCTTAGCTTCCAATATCAAACTGGTTCAACCTGAACCCAAGGAGGAGTCTGTGTGGTCACATCTAATAACCATAAAGATGCATTAATTAACAAAAAGGAGATATCAATAATTTTCAAAGCTGGGAAAATGAAATCATCACAGAGTCAGGGAGGTGTAATTTGTTCAGAGCCCAAATTACCTGCAACTCAAAGGAATGTTCTTAAAATATTATTGAATTCCTTAAAAACAATTTGAGGAATACAATAGGGACATACAAAATTCTAGGAAGGACATTCATTTTCAGTATATTAATTTTACCCCACACATTGACAGTTAACAAACTCCATCTCCCCAAATCGTTAGCCATTTGTGCAGTAACTGGTTATATATTTATCTTAGGGATGTCTGAACATTTTTGGGAATCAGTATTCCTAAATACCTCATGTAAGAGGATTGCCATTGAAAATCCCTATTTGAGAAAAGGTCTTTGTGGACATATTTGTTAATGCACAAGATTTCTGATTTACCTTAATTAATTTTAAATCCTGAATCTAAACTTATTAACAGTGGTTAGAAGCTTAGGAATGGTAACCTTTAGTGTAGATACAAGATCATCATCCACACAGAGCATAATTTAGTGTTCTGTTTGGCCCGACCTGATACCACACACAATTTGATTTGCTCAGATGGCAATGGCTAAAGGTTCTAGAGTTAAATCAAACAGGAAAGGAGAAAGGGGGCAGCCCTGCCTCATACCTCTCTGTGTTGGAAATGGGGCAGAAATGATACCATGGGTAATTACTCTGCAAATTAGATTGGAGTAAAAAAACTTAATCCAAGAAATAAATTATGTACCAAGTCTGAAATTTTGCTCATATGTAAAGAACGGTATGCGTTGAAAAGCCTTTCCAGCATCTAAAGAAATAACAGCTAATAGCATCCCTCTAAGTGGCAACATCATCAATCAGTTGATGCAAATTATCAGAGCCATGTCTTTTATGGAAGATTCTCAACTGAATTTTTACAAAAATTCTTGGAAACTTTAACACCTACATATTGAACATGTTCAGTGATACCAAGAATGAGCAAACTCTCCTGCCTACTCTAAGTGAGATTGTAATGACAGTTATTATTAAACCCAAGGAAGACCCTGGACTATGTAGTAATTATTGTTAGCCTTTTGCTTTAGTCTGTATGCTGACAGCTTGCCAGCTCTCTCGCCAGATTCCCAGTAGTTTTGCTTCAAACTGAATAAAGCAAACTGCCTTTTGGGACAGAAGTATATTGATTTCAATTCTGTGTTCTCTCCATGTCTTTTCATAGGTGGCGTAAGAGATGGTATGGCCTCTGATGAACGCTTTAAAGTGTGGCAGCTGATGAAGTGGTGGGGGCCTGTGGGTTTTGTTTTTTTTTTCAAGTTCTAACTCTTGTTGGAGAGAGTTAACAAATGATGTATCAAACAGCAGAATGGTATTTAAGCCCACATTTTAGTTAGGGGTACATACTCTGGGCACTTAACAGACAAATGTGTATAGGAGCACAGTCAGCTATAACAATAGCACAAATGCCATCATCAGTGAAAGAACTGATCAAGTCTTCTGACACTAAGAAATAGTCCAATTCTGAATATGTTGAATGAACTGCAGGAAAAAACAAACAAACAAAGAAACTATAGTCTCTGGCCATAGGATTACCCAATCTTCACACATCTTGTAAACCTAAATCAGCCATGTACGTATGAAGTACCTGACAAGTAATCATGTTTTTATATGCAGATGGAGCAGATTTATCAAGGACTGGGTGTTTCGTTGAAGTCTCCAGCTCTAATAACAGGATGGTGTCATTTATACTCATTAACAAATTATGAAAAAATTTGGGGTCACCCTGACTTGGCCTGTACAAATTGGCAAATATGATTATAGAATTGCTAATTTTAGCCTTGAGGACAGTAAATCTGCCCTAATTGTCAGAACTTGTACTCAGAATATTTACAGTCAACTTTTTATGTATTAGTATAGCAACACCCCTCACACAGAATTAAAACAACTAGAAACTGAGAAGCCTACCCAATCTCTATTCAGTTTACAAGCTTCAAGTTCTGTCAGATGTGTCTCCTGGAGAATTGTGATGTCAATACTCTATTTTTAAAGGACTGAATATTTTTTTTCTTTTCACAGGGTTATTAAAACTCTTTATATTCCAGGAGAGACATTTAATTACTGGAGCCATCATTGTTAAAATATACTGGATAAAATATAAAGCTGCTTTGAGAATAAATGAGAAATTTGCAAATTTTCCTGAGTAGCATACAGTTCTTACATATCTAAGCAGCTAAAGTTATACAAGCCCAGGGGTAGGATGTCACTTCCCAGTACATAGTCTATAGGAGTGAGAAGGAAATTCCCAGCATGGGAGGGTAACAAGACGGGGGACAGAAAGAGGAATTAAATAATTAACTCCCCCAAAATATAAAATATAGTGGCGAGAGACACACATTAGTTCCATGAAATCACAAAGAAGAATCTGTTCAAACTGTTCAAAAATATACACTTGATACCCAAAGGGGAAACTGGATCAGCTGAAATGTGGAGATCACCATAGCCCCGGAGCCCCGAACATTACAACTATACTAATGACCTATTACCGACAAAAAAAAAAAAAAATAAAGAAAAGAAAATGAACATATCAATCAATTAGCACCTATCAAACTTATTTAGAGCAGCCATATCAGACCTCAGAGAACAATACATAAATTCCATACAGTCGAACCATTCCATATATAAAAAGAACAAGAGTACTTGTGGCACCTTAGAGACTAACAAATTTATTTCAGCATGAGCTTTCGTGAGCTACAGCTCACTTCTTCAGATGTAGCTCACGAAAGCTCAAGCTGAAATAAATCTGTTAGTGTCTAAGGTGCCACAAGTACTCCTGTTTTTTTTGCAGACACAGACTAACCTGGCTGCTACTCTGAAACCTGTCATTCCATATATGTCTCCTCTTGCGAGGGAGGAGCTTGCAGATTTTTGAGGTATTTTTCTGCCTTCTGAGGGAACCTGAATGATACTATCTTGTTGCTATCTTTAATATTGAGCACTGTTGGACATTTAATAAAATAATTCCAGTTCATCTTCTTAGCCAAATGCTCTGCTTGGTTAAAAGCTGCCCTCACTGCAACCATATCACAGGCATAATCTTGAAAAAGCAGTATTTCAATTGCTGGTTCTCCCTCAAGAGTTCCTTTTTTTCCTATTGATTTTTGCAATATAAGCTCCTTCACGATAAACTTCAGGAACTTCACAATCAGTGCTCTGGGCTGACCTCCTGGAGCTGGCAGGGAGGGCTATGGCCCAGTGTGCCCGCTCTATTTCAAAACAAATCTACCAGCAAATCCAACAACTTACTTAGGGACAAATTCAGAGGGTTTGCCCTTCCTTATTCCCCCAGGGACACCCACAATTCTCAGGTTACACTGTTGTGAGCTACTGTCTAGATCAATTAGCTTGGTCTTAAGTCTTGATATCATTACAGTTCTTCATAACCTGTAATTTGTTCTCTTTGAGACTATCTTCCACTTCAGAAATTCTGTGTTCTACTTCCCCATTCCATTTGGATAGAGTACGTAAGAGCACTCTGAATCTGAGGCATAGTGGTAGGGTGGAAACTAGATTTAATTTCAACAGTTTCTGCAGCCACCTGTTGTAATAAGCCATCAGCTGTGTTCCATCAGATTCAGGCACCATTTTGTTTGCAGAAGCGGGGAGGCAGATCTCTGTTTTTTTCAGTGCTTTCAGATCTGAAGAGGAAGATGCAGAGCTAGAGGGCACCTTGGGGGTTTCAGTAGTCAGGCACAATATTTCTAGGGGTTGAATGGTGGGGTTTAGGGGACGATGTTCAGGGATTCCAGTGGACTACTTCAGAGCTCAAGCAACCTGCATCAACCTTGGTTGCAGCACCCTCTGATGTCCTCTCTGTGTGCTGCTAAAAGAATGCTATTTTCCATTCCAGAAGTGGTTGATTTCGCATATGGATAATGCAATCCCTGTATAGTTTATAATTAACCATTTACTGGCTGATTTATGATCTCTGGGTGACAGGCATTATAAATTTATAAATGCCACTTATTAATTATATCTGCCACACTACTGTAGTTGCATCAAACCAGTTATCATATAAAGCATCAAGCAACTATTAATTAGCATACTTGAAACTATATAGTAACCTCTTAGAACCTCTAAAATACAACGTCTTTCCCTACATAAACTCTGGATTTTTTAAATTTATTTTTGGCAATGAAGAGGAAACCTTAGAAAAAAGCCTGCAATTTAAAATCCAGAGACTTTTGCCCATCTGATCATTTTGAGGTAGAGGAAAGAGTGCCAACAACTGCATCTCCAACATCATTTCCTACAGTCCCTATCTTATTCTTTGGAGGTCTCCCATCCAAGTCCTAACCTGGCTTGATTCTACCTAGCTGGCAAAAGTGAAAGGACCATAGAATGAGAAAGTATGTCTGATTTTTATTATTTATATTATAACCATTTACATTATTGTTGTGTATATATATAAAAAGGGTGCAAAACAATGAGATTATTAAAATGACTTGCTTACTATGTCATTTAACACTTTATGTGCTATAAATAACAAGAAAGACATTTAACCAGAATAAAAATAAATGTAAGTAGGCTATTTCAGAAGCACCAGAAAAAGAGCAAAAGAGCTGAATAATTTTCAAAAGAAGTGAACATTAAATGTACCTTGTTTTTGCTGAGAACTAAAAAGAAGTTCAACCATGAAAAAAAAAACAACCATTTTCCTTCCAGGGTCGTATCTACTCATCTTAAAAACACTTCCCCTCCCCGCCCAATCACAAAAGACTAACATGTTTTCTGTGGCCCAAAATAACAAGCTTTACCTTCTGTATTTGCCTCCTGCTTACTCCATGACTGGGAAGATGAATGACCTGACTTCTTACGAGGACTTGTGCTCACTTTTCTCCAGGAAGCATTCTCTCTTTTCTTATTACAATTTTTGTAGCTTGAAACCAGGGCTAAGGGGAAATTTCCTCCTTTAAAGTCTGCTCTATATCTATCCAGATCTGAAACAATATTAATACACTTTTAAAAAAATGCTGATAGTGCATTGCAGCCATAGTAGTGATATGCAGTTAGCAAAGAAATAACATGGCCTCTAGGATTTCTCATTAACATTCCGTTCAATGGGATCAAACTCTTTTAATCACAAGACTTCCCATATTTGTGAAATTACTGTGTTATGTACTGACATCTTTTCTAACGTGCTTTGAGATACACTGATGAAAAGTGCTACATTTATTTTTAAAAAAATCATTAAATAATGTTAATCCTACTTAAGAAATTCCAGTATACAACTGCTTGCTTTCTAGCTGAGCTTTTTTACTGTTACCTGTTCGTGGAAGAGGACAGCCATGCAGAACAGCTTTGTTTAGCAAGATACTGAGAGCTGCTTTAACCACAGCTTGTTGACCTTGACTAGGATTTTTTTTGGCTGCTGTTTGTCCCAGTGCAGATGGTCTCTTCACAGAGGCTCTGGAGAGTATTGTTTCTTGAACTCTGGGAGCAATGACAGTGTTCCATAATTTGGACAACCACCTTGAAGCATACAGAAAACTTTAGAATCAGGAAAAGTTATCAAACAAGTTTTATCATATCTTACTTATTAAAGATGACTTACAAGTAGGGGAGGGTGTCATGGTATAATTCCCTACTCTGAACCTTAGCGTCCAAAAGATGGGGTACCAGCATGAATTCCTCTAAGCTCAATTACCAGCTTAGTACTTGTAGTGCTGCCACCAACCAAGAATTCCAGTGTCTGGTACACTCTGGTCCC